>NW_024736650.1:3601975-3716975 GCF_018991925.1 Homarus americanus
ATGATTATTACTAACTAATAGATGAATTTCTCAGTAATAATTATAAGAGGAGACTATTGGTGACCTCAGTAAATATGTGATGCGGGTTTGTAGACCGAGTTAATCTAGGATCTTAGCATTTTCTTCAGCATTAAGGAGTGTCTGGATGAACTATATAGCCTTAATTTTTCTATTTCATCATCCTTACTATTATCTTCCATATCTTTAACTTTTGGATGTTAAATATTCTCTGACGACGGGACAAGACTCACAATAATATTGATTTATAAAAACTATTTCTGTCGAAGTCGTAAATATTTGACAACATTCAGATAAAACTTTTTCTGTTAAACTAAAATTTCCACAGAACAAATATATTGATTTTTTTTTTAATGGATGACAGGCTGGGAGGGGAAGATCAGACAAATATCACTATTAAATTCATACATCGAAGGCTCTCCTAGCCCAAACTTAACCTATTTCAAGCTGGGGACACTGTACTATTGGATGTCATATAGCTTTGTGGAAAACTCAGTAACAGGGAAGTCCACAGAGTTTAGATGGGAATATAAGTAACGTTTCTATAAGGTGAAGAGTCACTTAGTAAGCTCTGTATAACTAGGAGAGTGACTGCCCATCCCTGAAAATATCTAGAGTTAGAAACATTTTACTGATATTATTTTTACTGATGGTTTTTGAGAGTAAAAATCAGCACTAAATTATACAACACCATGCCCAGCACTAGGACTACACAAGGTTTGCATAAATGATCATAACTCCACTTCAGTTCAGTAATTCCAAAATTCCTACCAAAACATATCCTCATATCCCGTTTGAAAACAATATTCGCTAAGTCGTGTATATATAAGAAATTTTATCCAGCAACATCAACAACTGTGTCTAAAAATGCTAAACGTATAAAAAATTATTTATTCCTTTTGATGCTCTTAGGTTCAATTACTCGAGAACAAATGTCAAATATTTTCAGTATTCACATCATTAAATTAAGTAAACAAAACAGATGTTAAGAGAGTGATAGACGTCTTAAAGAAAATTTTACGAGTTTCAGGTAATTATTATAGAGTATACTAATTGTTTATGAATTAATAATAATAACAAAAGTTTAGGCCTATCTTACAGAGGTGTCCGTTGCATTTGCGTTTTGGGGTTAAATCGGACAAATACACCCAACACACATCGATTATATATATATTGTACATGCAGATACACATAAGCCATGAAAAATTCAACGCACGCACACACGCACGCACACAGAGAGGAAAAACAAAAGAATTTTTAGTCGCGAGAATTACGTGCTAAATCTCCACTGGGACGTGACGCTTAACTGTAAACAAAGAGGAATACGAATCTAAAACTTTTATTATGATTAAACGCAATATACCGACCATAACATAAATCACATTAATTAATATTCCAAAATTATGTTTACGTAAGTTACAATGGCTTATCATATTTTGGGAGAATTTTTGTTTTGCTCTATAATCTGTTGTCCAAGCAATAGAGTGGCGACGGCAGTATTTGGATAAGAAATTGATGGTTTAATTCCATGTCGTTCTTAACTGAGCTCTATAATATGGTACGGCTCTAGTTGTAGACAGTCTGGGTATATTATTGCTAAGCTTCATGATTAATCTGGACACAGAGAAAACGGTCTGTGTTATCGGCTTATACTATTTAACCTACGATTTTATAAAAAAAAATAGAATTTCTTGTAATAATGTACAGTAGCTAAGTAATAATAACTTGTGCTATCAACATCAAGTAAGTTATACAGGATTTTTTCACATTACAAACTTATAGCTATATAAACGTTGATAACTACAGGTCGTGATAAAACTTGGTAACTTGGTGTAAGTTTCTCATGTTTTTCCCTAACTGGATGATTAAACTGCGGACATTCATGATAATCTATAATAAATGGATTCTTTTCACCAGTAAATTACCATAAAGGATATAAAGTACGATTTACTGTACAGTACTTAGAGCATTTGGTTATGATAAAGCTGTGTGGTACTATGAGAGTTGATAGCTGCTGTGCAAGGTTAAATTGTGTATACTGATGTAAGTTTATTTGTAAGTAGATAACATTCAATTACCTTATTGATATGAGGTCCTTTATCATCCGGAAGTATTTGATAAGTGGTAAGTGATATTTGTATAAGTATAGAGAACTAATGTGTTTGTGGTGATATAGTTGTACTACTTGCGGTTGTAGTACTGTACATGAACATACTGTGTTGGTATATTTATATTTGTTTGATAATAAAATGTTTAATTTGCTCTCTAACGTCTTATGCTGTTTTATTCTAGCTTTATTTGTGTGTGTGTGTGTGTGTGTGTGTGTGTGTGTGTGCACTACATATAAAACGACACACATTAACATAAACACACTCAAACAGGAAAACATTACATTATTTGGACTGGTCATTACACACTCCTCATATCACCTGACAGTCTTTCCATTTACAACTTAACAAGACATACGTAATGTGACACCACGCCCACCTGGTGTACGTCACCCCCCCCCTTCCCCAGTACTGTGTATTGGAAATGTTTTCTGTGGGATGGAATTGTTTTTAAATTTTCTAATGAAGTAATGTGTGTGTGTGTGTGTGTGTGTGTGTGTGTGTGTGTCCATCTATTTAATATTTTTTGTCTGTCAGTATCTATCTGTATCTGTTATCTCTCTCTCTCTCTCTCTCTTATCCCTCCTTTGTTTCTTAATAATTCTGTTTTTCCTCTCCTCTTGTCTATTTCTCTTTTTTATCTTGGTCTTTTTTTTCTCTCGTTTTTAATATTTGCTATCGTCTCTCTCTCTCTCTCTCTCTCTCTCTCTCTCTCTCTCTCTCTCTCTCTCTCTCTCTCTCTCTCTCTCTCTCTCTCTCTCTCTATCTCTCTCTCTCTCTCTCTCTCTCTCTCTCTCTCCAGCCACACTAACATGTCTCACAGCTCCGCCAAAGCACCAGGTAAACAACAACAACTGCTACACTACCTCTCGACAGCGTCTTTCTCCGAGGCTCCCCCACCACCACCACCACCAGCACCAAGGTTAGGGCGCCAGCTGGCAGTCTCTCGTGTTTAAGAGAATTGCCTTTATAATGTAATTCTTGCTCTCACTCTCTCACTCTCAATGTAATACTTGCTCTCCCTCTCTCTCACTCTCGCAGCTAG
The DNA here is from genome assembly GCF_018991925.1 of Homarus americanus. Lineage (NCBI taxonomy): Eukaryota > Metazoa > Arthropoda > Malacostraca > Decapoda > Nephropidae > Homarus > Homarus americanus. Next base: position 3,605,147 of record NW_024736650.1, read on the forward strand.
AATAAACATCCAGGCAAGGAACAACAAGGATTTATTACATTCACTGTATTAACGGATAAGGTTGGAGATTTCGCCAGATATAAAAACATACATTTGAGTCGTCATAGAGATGTTAATAATACTAGACTTGGATTATAAAAAGATTAGACTCGGATTTTCCAGAATTTGACCCGGATTATCAGAAACTCGTTTTGGATGAAGGTAATAGACTGGGATCATGCATGAAACACATCTGTATTATAAAATAAAGCCAACGGGATTATAGGGAAATCGACACGCACTATCATACACTTTTAAAACAAAACCCGGATTATCAAAAATTGCACCTGGATTAAAAAAAAAATTATATATATATACAAAAAAATTTCAAAGATAATTTTCGGAATCAACAATGAGAAATTGCATCACTATTGTGCAAAATTATCGGAACTGTCAAAAATTTTAGCCAAATGTAAAAAAAAATAACTTACCTTAGAAAAAATTTAGCCCGAATTACCAGACAATTAAAGAAAGAAAGAAAATCAAACCAAATATCCAAAAATTATACCTACAGAAAAATAACTAGGAATTATTAATATTTTATACCTGAGTTATTAAGGTAATTTAGTTGAATTGCCAAAAATTATGCCTAAATTATAATTAAACCCAAATTATTAGAAATTAGACCTGAATTATCTTAACGATAAACCAGATTATAAAAAAAAGAATTACTAATCTAATTATACGAAAAGGAAGATTGATTATCAATACAAAAATTACTAATAATTATCCATGATTATAAAAAAACCCGGAGTGGATTATCAGTAATTAAAACCAGATTATCACACTATTACAATCGGATCATCGAATCATTTCAAAAAGTAACCCACATTATTGAAAACATTAATCACGTTTCATCCTAAATGCTTTTCTTATTAATCCAACTTATAGAGGATAATGACTATTAATAACTTGCTTAACTAATGATCATTAATATCCTGCTCAGCTGAATCAAGAGATACATATTATTTTAATCTGCAACAAAACAAAGATTGTTAGGTATATAGAATCACACATGTAAACAAAATATCGTTTAAGTTATTGTAAATGTTTCAGTAATCGTCTTTTTCTGTTTTACGTTTTCTACACTTATGTCTCTTTTATGGGTTAATTAATTTAGCCAGTGGGTTACATCACCTATACTGACTGATTAGTACTATGGTGAATCTGTTTTTATTGTCATTATCTACGAGTTAAAGAACATATAGATCTATAATGGTCAATCACTTAGTATAACTCTTCTATTGCTAATTAACAACTACCATTATTATTTGTGTTTATTATTATCGTGGTTTTTTCTATGAATTAACACTATTATAATGTTCGTCATAATTAGAAGTACTGTTCTTTTATAATTAGAACTAGTATATAATTTTTCTTTATAATTACAACTGCTATATTTTTAGTATTATCACTACCTTGTATAATTCATATATAAGGTGCTATAACTATCACTATTTATTATGCAGTTGACAGTTGATAAACAAATGACACTAAACAACAACTGGACCTTGATGAGATCTGAGCCAGGAAATGGTTGAGGCGTATCGACCGACCAGTAATCCCTATTAAACACTAAGACGGATTAAGGATTAGTGTCGAGCATTGAGTCTAACTCCTGGGGGATTTATAGACCAATAACAATTAAGGCAGGTGTAAGGTGCATATTTGACTTTATGTCTTGTTTAGTTGAAAGACGATGAAGTTGATTTGGTTGAGAGTGTGTGTGTGTGTGTGTGTGTGTGTGTGTGCGCGTTTCTGACACTAGCACCTGTGTTACCTGCCTCGCCTTGATTTGCCCTAACAAGATAGTTATTAACACGTCCTACAGAGATATATATTGCACTTCTTGTGTTCCAGGAACCTTCTGTTATATTGCCTTCAGGATTTAAACGTTCTCTTTGTGGTGGGAGAGGCGAGGTGTAGTGGTGATCAGAGAGACAGGCAGGTAGAGGCACCACACCTGGGGAGAAGAAGAGAGATAGGGAAGGAGAAGATGAGGAAACACCGGGAGAGGAGAGAGAGAGGGACAGAGAGAAGAGGAGGGAGATAGAGAGAGAGAGAAATTAACTGAGAATCCAATTTTATTTTGTACATGTTCCAAATATCCAGTAATTACTAACAAGATACAATGAGCACCCAGACCTCATCAAAGTTTATGGCTGTAAAGAATATCACTTAGGAAGAAAAAAAATAAAATAAACTCCATCAAATTAGACCCCAATCCCCCCAGCAATCTCTCAACCTTCACTGTCCGACACCAACAATTTTTCCCAACTCGTGGAAACTTGCCAATATTACTACAATAAAACCAGATGAGGCCGTCACCGAATTCCAAGGAGGAAACTTTAACACTGGTTTCCTGATCCTTGAAAAGTCAGAAAAAAAAAGAAAGGAAAAGAGAGAGAGAGAGAGAGTGCAAGCAAAGCATAATAAATCAAGAAATATCAGAGGGTGCTTGGATCTCTTATAAAGCAAATGAAGACAAACAACACGAGATAATCAATGGAAGAGAGAAAGACAAAAAAAAAAATAACAGAGGCAGTGAAGATAAGAACGGAAGCAATAAAGCAGCAGAGAATGGAAGTGACAGCACAGTGAAAGGGAAGAGAATAAGAACATGATAAGAAGGAGAAAGGAAGGGGAGAGCTGGCGTAGATAAGATCAGAAAGAGAGGAAACAGAGATAATTACGAGGCAAGACTAAGAGAAGAAAAGTAGGAAGGTAGAAGAAGGGGAAGAATGGAGAGGTGATAATTAGGAAGAAAGTAACAAGCATGAAGTGACAGTTTAGGAAGAACAAAGAGACAAGCAAAGACAAGTTAATGAAATACCCGAATAGACGAAGGACAATGTGAAGAAATTATCGAAGTTGTGAGAAGAATTGAGAAAATACGATACAGGTAAAGACGGCAACTCACCTGAGAAATAGATTATAAGAGGTGGAAAAAACTGATGAGGAATATCAACATAAGGAAGGAAATGATGTGAAGAATGAAATTAAGAACTGAAATGCAGTAAAATATCGTAGCCAGTCAGGATGTAACGTAATATTAGAATTTTTCAGACTTCCAGGTCACACGAGCCAGTCAAGGTGTGACCCGGCAAACCTACTGTCCGGGTCACCTGATCTAGGACGAGCTCAAGCCCACTAAACTAACTGACAGCTTCCGTAACTTTTTCCAGCTCTATCAAACGTGATGGGATGGAGGGTAAAAGTTATTTAACACAACTGATGGCTGTCAGTTTACCTAAAATATGATAAGATTTAATGAATCAATCATCATAAAGTTCGCTACATCCATCACGTTTGATTTAAGAGAATTTTTGGAACGACGATAATACCCGGAAACCATCAAATACTGAAAGCTTCCTGCATGACCGCCATATATATATATATATATATATATATATATATATATATATATATATATATATATATATATATATATATATATATATATATATATATATATATATATATATATATATATATATATATATATACCCCTACACACATGACTCTTTAGTTGGGGGTAACCATTTATTGTAATGGTATACGTCAGAGGGAGCTCAGTTAATCTCCTTTACAGAGAACCATATACATAAATCATTGTTCTTCACGCATATCTAGTGGAAAGGAAGTCGTTCTTCAACACATCATTCCGTCCGTCCCTTCCTCCTGCCAGGGATCACTTCAATAATCTTGACAGTAAAATAATAATTCATCAAACAAAATCCAAACCCAAAATACGACAAAAGGCCCAAGAAAACCTCGGAAGTTAAAACTCAAGATAATCTTGTGGCTGCCGCTTAAACGTGAGGGAGGGCAAGGGAGCGGTCAGCTGGCACACCGTGTTGTTTATGAGTCAGACCCATGTATGAACCTTAATACTATACGGAAAAAATGGAATATATTTCTTATACTGTATATCTTTGTCAGGGAAAAGAGGAAATAGAATCCTACTCCGCACTAGATATCTTTATTCCTTTTTTCCCCCGGCCACAGAATACACTGAAAGATTTACTTTTTCATGAGGTATAATATGGTAATAGGCACAATTCCTATGGGATTGTTTTTGTTTGGGAAATTACCGGCGTGAATTATGGTGGACGGTCCTGTGTTGTATAAGGATCTTTTAGTAAGCGGCAGTAAAACACCCCAAGGAAATATACAACGAACAATAAACCTGACGTGTGATGGTGTAGCTTAGCGTCCAGGGGCGGGGGAGAGGGGGAGAGGGGGAGAGGGGAGGAGTGATGGGGGAGAAAGATGGTGTCCAGGGGGAGGTATAGTCTTGGGGAGGAGGGAGAAAAAAATACCCGGGTACCCCAATAAGCATTAAATGTTATAATTGATGGTGTGAAGGGGGAGTATTTTTATACCTGGCTGTGTATGTCTCTTGTTCTCTTTCTCCCTCATTTTCTGTTTTTCTGTTCCATTGTTTATCTCTCTTTCTTACTGTTCCCTTCTTTCTTTGTCCATTTCTTTTATTTTTCATATACATCCATAATATGTAATCTAGGTTTTGCGGATGGCCGAATAAAATTGATAAGGGTTGTCAATAAAATAGTGAAAAAATTACTAAGCCAACATTAAGTGTTATCTCAATTTTAGAGTAATAAATATTGACAACAACTACTCGAGAAATGTGTCAAAAATATGTACCCCTAATAATTCATCTAAAAGGGAAGTAAACGTTAGATGATGATACAATGAAATTTTAGTAGGATCAATTTATATACTTCATGTGTAGGAAAATACATGAATATATATGCAGAGTAGGAAAGCTATCACCTATGAGCGAGTTTTGTGTGTGTGTGTGTGTCAACAGTAGAGAAGGACCTGGCGGTGAAACTTCTGACGGAGGAAGAGTCTAAGCTGGCTGACTCACCCACCATATAAGAAGTGTTGAAAACATATTGTGACACTAACAATAAAAACACCAATTGTTTTTTTTTTCTCCAGAGTTTCCACGACTTTTAAACCCAGATAAAACTTATAATTTATCATAGTGTAAAGTAACTCAAGAGGCACTAATCACGAAAGATATGAGGCCTCAACTCTCTTTTGTTCTGAATTTAATCCTTCACCTTGGCAGATATATGCAAACTTTTTGGCCTAACAGTTTTTTTTCCGGTTTATCAAGACATAAATATCCTCAAAGGAATATATGAGGTTACTTCTGGCATAAATGTGTAGCTGTTCTGTAAACCACAAATGAAAAAATGTCTGTCATTAGATCTGTCTGATAGTGACGGTAATGGTGGTGATGGTGGTGATGGTTGTAACATTCAAAACAACAATGGTTCACGTTGATCATGTTCGTGGTAGAGTAATAGTCGATGACGATGGTGAAAGATACAGTTAGTGGCAGTGCTCTCTCTCTCTCTCTCTCTCTCTCTCAATCGAGGAATCTTCAAACGAGACAGAAAGTGATGTGACCAAGATATTTATCTATGAATGAGAGAAGACGCTGTGGGTGAAGGCGACCATACGAAATGTGAAAGTATCCCCCGCGCTGGCGAGTCTCGAGGAACACAAGGGAGGGAGAGGGAAATTCGAGACAAAAGATAAAATACAAGACTGAGAACAATACGTGTCTAGTGAACTTAAGACTGACATAAAGATTCTCTGGATAAAATATTTAAAAAACATCCATGATAGTATTAGTTACTGATATATGTGTGTGTGTGTGTGTGTGTGTGTGTGTGTGTGTGTGTGTGTGCGTGTGTGTGTGTGTGTGTCCGGTTCTAGTGGATTCTTATATCACAAAGGTTTAATAAATTCATGTATGGAGTCGTAAGAAAGGTGAATATTGATACAGTTTGTTCATGAGAAGTGAGTCGGCTTCTGTCTGCTCATGGTACTGTACTAGTCAGCGAGTCACGGAAAAAAAATTACAACTGTTCATGTATAAATTTGAAGAAAGAAAAGTATAGTAAGAACAACTTGAGAGTGAATGTGAACAAAAGTTATGAAAATAAATAGTAGAGGAAAAGGTGGATGAATAAATATTAACTCAATTAGATATAGTATGGGAGTTAATGAACCACCAAACGGAACAAAGATTGATAAACTGATCCATAAAGTAGCTGAAGAGAGAGAGAGAGAGAGAGAGAGAGAGAGAGAGAGAGAGACCAAGATGGATAATTATATACACGTTTGAGTTATCATAATATGAGAAAGATGAACTCTAGATACAAGTGGAAGAATCTAATTACAAGCGACTGAAGCGACGTGTTGTAGAACAGGAGTGTAAGGGAAACAGAAAACAAAGAATAATAACACAGACACACGGAAAGGCTGTGAAAATAAAAAATAAAAAATTTATGAGTCCATGAAGGAAATTTATTCTTTAATCTCGAGATATATTCCATACCACTATACCGATTCCTTTTAATTGCCACCGAAATCACGTATACATATAATAACACATACAAAAAAATATATATATATATAGTAATGCCGAGGATTTGTGGTGAATGTCGTAAAAGCAATTGTTATGACCAGATTCCGGGAAATGATATAGGTATAGAATGGTTACAAGCCCCCCCCTTCCTCTCTAGCTAACCCCCTTCTTTCTCTCTCTCTCTCTCTTTCCCCCTTTCCCTCTCCTGTTCTCCCCTCCCTACCTATTCTTTTCCCTCTTTTCATCTACCTTCGTCTCTCCCCACCAATCTTTTCCCTTTTCCTCACCTACCTTCCCTTTTCTTGCCTTTCTTGTCTTACTCTTCCTTCCCCTTTCTTTCCCTTCCTCGATTACTCCTCACTCCTACATTACTTCTTGCCTCTCTTAATTCCCTTGTTCAATAAACCTTCAGACATCTTAGTATTATTACCTATGAAAGTTGTAATAATTAAAGGTTATCTCATCTTGGTTTGTTCAGTTCAGCTCAAAAGCGAAATAAGTTATGTGGGTGTATTGTCCTGAATGTGATTTTTGAAACAACGTGAGAGGTATTGGAGAAGAGGAAAGGAAAAATAAGGAATTAATTAATAGATTGAGATAATTAAAAAGGGAAATAAAATGTGAGCAATGGAAATAAAAAGAAAAGAGACAAAGAAAGAGACACAAAGAGAGAAAGAGAGGGAAACGAGAGAGAGAGAGAGAGAGAGAGAGAGAGAGAGAGAGAGAGAGAGAGAGAGAGAGACCCTTTAAATAATAGCTCTCACTCTGTGTTTGTTGTAACTAATATTCTGTCAACAACAATAACGACAACAGTAAAAGTTTTCGCTAGATAAAACAGAAGACAAATTAAACCAACAAGAACACAGGCGTCAGTTGTTATTGTCCCGCCAGCAGAGTTTGGAACAACAGGCAGCAGCAGCAGACAGCAGACAGCAGGAGAAATCAGAAAGCAGCAGCAGCAAGTCGCATTTCACTGCACTTGCCCGGCTTTAAAGGACTAAATCTGGAGCCTGATATGAGCTATAAAGAAGGGAAGGTTTATATATATTTTTAGCTGTTAAATATATCCGGCTGTGACTTTCTTAGATTAAATGTATTCACCTATTATTATTATTATTATTATTATTATTATTATTATTATTATTATTATTATTATTAGGAAAGACTGAAAATATTACGATAAATTTTAGTCGCAGTAGTAGAGGCATTATTATTTAGGAAAAAAACATAAATTTGGGAATCTTTTTCCTCCATATAATCTCCTAAATACGCTTGATATATTTACAGCTTCAATAAAAAAAAATATCATTAAGACAAGACCATCCAACATACCACTAAGCTATCCATATCAGGTAAAGTCCATCACATCAGTTGCTTCAGTAATGAGACGAAGGTGGAATTAAACCATCGTGTGATAATCTCAAGATATCACATAAGAGTGTAAAGAAAATCCAAGCCTTGAGAATTCCAGACTCAGAGCCAATCAGATTGATGAAGAGAACTCCAAGACTCTCTCATCACCTCAGTCAGAATTTTATACATTTGAGAAAAAAATTAAATTAAATGAATCAGTCGCTATTATCAACTGGTAAAAAATATCACATATTTTCAACAGTTTGTGGGATTCTCGTATATTATCGACTGCTCATTAGAGAGTAAGATAACCTGAGTAAGATGTTAAAAAGATGTTTTAAAATATATTTAAAAAAAAAACTTCATGTTCTGAGCGTAAATGAAAATTAGTGAATGCTGAAGTTCGCAAATTCTATTTATTCCAAACATATTAAGAGCTATTTTTTCTGTTATTCAGTTTTTATATCCTTGTAAGAAAATATACATCATGGAAATAAACTAGTTCTGGAAATGCAATAAGTTCCTTCTGCTTTGTAATTATTTATTTAAACCAGCGTAAGAAGTCTTCACGTTAAGAGCGTCATTACAGTGAGGAAAGTCATATTTTATATATTTATCTTAATTACGTTTAGTCATCTTGGCGTCTGTTTTTCTTGGATCTGACTGATGAATGTTTTATGCATGTAAGGGATATATTTTTTAAGTGCAGTTTTAATAATTAGAAACTGATTATATTTTTGCTTACATGAGGAAAAAATCGTCTTGCCGAGGTTCGTGTTGAAGGTGTTTAAGATTAAAGCATTAAATTCACCTGGGAAATTTAGGTAATAGACCAACACCTGGGAGTGATGACTGAGACCAGGTTGAAGCTCGCCTCTATAAGCAGTGGACGGTTAAATAGCCAAGGATTAAAATATCATCACGTGAGTGCTGCTGGCGGGGAAATAAAGAAAGGTATATTTAAGTGACGAACTTCTTTTTTAATTAGATAAGGTTCGTTCATAGTTCCCAAAATTCTTCAAGGCAACATGGCAGTATTGAAAATATAATTGATACTTCAAGTGACACGTGCACATACTTAAGTCTCGCCGGGATGATTGGAGACAGCTTTCATTATGTTGTCATGGTGAAGTTAACGACGATTTAGTAAAGTAATGTTTTAAACCCGACCCGACCCAGGCACACCACCACCCCAACTGATGACACTATTCTTCACTTCCCTCAGCCAAACCCCCGGACCCAACCCAATCAAACTCAACCCGATCTACTGTTTATATTTGTAAGGTCATATCAACATTCTTCCCTTACCTCTCCTCCCCAGTTTTTGTCCGGGTCACTATGCATCAAACTGAATCACCTATTCCCGTATCAACAATACATATAGCCCACATGTTTTGTTTTTTCTTCTTTTCCTAAAAAAAAATAAAACTCCCGAATCATATTTATATCATAAGAAATGAAACTCCAGGAGTACTGTATATCACACACTCTGTTGTTCTCGTTTTGAGGATAATTTGGGATATATTTTGAGGCTTTTCATCATAGCTATGCGTGAGTCTTCTAATATCACTGAGAGAAAATTATACTTTAAGTTTTATAAAGGTAATTTAGTTAAGTTATCTCACCTGGCTATCACTAATCTAACAACCTCGCTTTGTGAACAGTAGAGTCTATACCTTGCAAAATAATCACAAACATTACAAAGTACTGTAGGTCCTTCAGTTTATCATCATTAACTTGACAACAAACTTACTCTGAAACAACTCGTTAAAAATTCATCAAGGAGCTCAAAAACTTCCGCTGAGCAAAATTCGAATGTAAATAAAAAAAATCTGTATTAGTTTACGTTAGTTTATCTTAATTTTATACATTTTCTTTAATTAACGAGTTATGTCTGAGTTTGTATACCCGACCTCTCACAGCTGTAATGGAACTAGGGACTCACCACTACCACGTACTACACTCCTAGTGGTAACCCATGTGTCCAAACGGCCAATCAACATAAAACACACGTGGGATAAATGCATTACCCCCATAACTATATTAACCCATTGACCCATAACATAAGCTAAACCCAATGAAAGTAAATTTACACCTCACAGACTACCCTGACGACCTCTCTCTACACTTAAATCTCTTCGTCCAATAAGACTCCAATATCAATTCATGGTCAGAGTTTCATATACGGTTCGTTGACACTAGACTTAACCCTCTGGGAGGAAAATAAACTGGGATTTTATCAGCTCAGAGACTGGTTAAATCTCCAACACACAGCAATGCAAGACACCTAATACCACTGATAGAACGATAGTGATGTGGGAGAATTTAATGAAATAGTGTATGAGGTGAAAGTGGTTGAGGATTCGGTAAATATAATGTGGCAGGAATGAGGGGATATGAGAGGTGACTGATAAAAATCTACACTGAGTGGAGATTGATAATAAGGAAGCCATTGTTTGAAAGGAAGGTAATCTATCAGTATATTGTTATGTTATTATTAATGTTATTGTTTGTATTAGTATTAGAATTATTATTAGTATTGTTTTATTATTATTATTATTATTATTATTATTATTATTATTATTATTATTATTTGTAGTAGTAGAAGAAAAAATAGTCGTAAAATCATTATCATCCTTCATAAAAAAATAAACGCGTTTCTTTTGGTTAGAGAGAGAGAGAGAGAGAGATTTTAACATAAAACATAACCTGGCAGAGACGGTCAAAATTTACTACAAGAAGCAAGATTTATGAGCTGAAATTCCTGCTTAGTGATGCGGAAAAAAGATAAGAAAATGATAAAAAAAAGATGCTAATGGGCGTAGATGAGAGAGAGAAAATCTAGACAAGATATGTGTGAACTATAGGGGGGGGGGGTGGAGAATATAGTGAAGGACTATAGTGATGGAGGAATATAGTGATAACTAGTACAGTGAAGTAAGTTATAGTGAAGGGGAATATAGTGATAATTGGTACAATACACTGATGGATATTGCACGTGTGATGAGCATAGTGCTGAAGTTTATGGTGAAGGATGGTGCACTTATGGAGATTATAATGATGGCGTGTATAGTGATAATGGTGTAGTGATGGAAGATAGAGTGATGAAGATTAAGGAGATGGAGAATATAAGTAATTACAGTAGATGTACGTAGGGTATAATGATGGAAGGTACAGCGATGTATAGTGATGTATAGTAAATGAAGGTACAGTGATGTAGTGTATAGTGAAGGAAGTTACAGGGATGGAAAATACAGTGATTAATAGTACAAGAGAAAGCAAAGCATTATGTAGAGCAGTCTTATTTATTATTATTATTCTCAGACGCTAAACATTAACTTCTGGCCATGAATAATAGTTCACAGTTTAATAACACTTGTAATGAATAATAAATGATTCAGTTCTTTGCCAAAAAGAATAAATCAAGAGTTTTATGAGTGTCAAAAGTCCACGTGACAAAATCCTCCCTCCCCTCTCTCTCTCTCTCTCTTCAACCAATTGAGGCAGTGTCTTATGTCAAGGGATATAAATAACTGTTTCAACGTTATTCGATAAACCGAAAAAGGCTTAAAAAAAATGGTGTTATATCGTGTTTGTCACTTGGTACATCCCGCCTGACAACTGTAACCTCACTCCCCGCCTGGCCATGACCGGCTTATGTGGGATCCCTTTGGTAATGGAAAATTGTTCCCGTTTCACACATTTCTTTTTTCGTGCTATGGTCTATGCTAGTGAAAGGCTATTTCTTCTTGAACTGGATGGTATTTATATATATATATATATATATATATATATATATATATATATATATATATATATATATATATATATATATATATATATATATAATTAAGTCTTTTTCTTCTGTATCCCTCGAGTGTGCAGCATCCCTCAGGATCTCGCCAGAGGGGACCAGCTGTGTTTTAGCTTCAATAAAGACAACCGAGATTTTCTCTTCTTGGAATTCCCAGCTGGGTTCAAATAGAGCCACTTTGGACCTGACAGTCAGCCCCTTTCTGGGCCCCCTGCAGGGCAGATGTTAACCCCAAATCCCCGAACGATGGTGGGACTGATTTAGAGGAGATTAGAGACACGTTGCCCCAGGTGGTGTGTTTTCCAGAGGGTGTAAGGTCACCTCTGTCACCTGGCGTGTTTCTTGTGTAAGGGCTAAGTAATTTTTTTCCAAGTCTGGACGGTGGCCACTTCCTCCTAATCTGTTTTGGTTTTAGAAATTTTTAAAATTCCCAAAAGTTCAATATTTATATTAATTGCTCTCGTTTACTACAACAATTGTCTTAAAGTGTGGAGTATTATGTCCACCAGTTACAACATATATTCTTAAACACCCACGTGCCTCGAGAGTAAGATACCGTTTCGAAACTTGCATTATATTAACTCAGTAACTTGATAAAGGTTCGTGTCTAAAATCTCGGGAGAGGAGGAACCAAAAGCAAGATAGCAGCAGAAAGTCGTCGGAAAAAAACATACAATGAAAGTGTGAAGAAAAATAAAATTACAATGAAAGTAGTAGTTGTCTGAGATTATAATGTTCTCTTTAATCTAGAAGAATGTAGAACGTCAAAGAAGCAGTCTAATATGAGAATGTTTTAAGTGTTCCCCAATGAAGTAAGTACGAAGTTTTTCTATCAGGCAACAAACACATTACAAAACTACAATATCGAAACCAGTGGCTCATGTTTTTCTTCCAACAAATGCTGAAAACATGTCTGCTGGTGTTTGGAAACGCGAATTTAAAATCAGAATTGAAACTTGTAGATATTTAAAACGTGACTTCTCCGCTACATTTATCCTTCAATTTAATTTTTTGGGGAATAAATTATATATATCTATGATTGCGGATTCATTTTGTTCCCGGCTTGAGGAAACTAAAAAATAACTACTTGTAAACTATCATATCGAGATTCTGTGAAACGTAAATTAATTCATGTATAAATTGATTAAGATCGAAACTGGAAGACACCATTAAATTCTGGTATCAACTTGTTCTCATTTACTATGGGAGAAAATTATATGGAATCAGTGGCATACTTCAATACCCCAACACCCACATACTGTACACCTCGGTCTTATTGTTTATCACGATACAATAGAAACAAGACCGTATAAATACAGAGAAGAATTGTCTATATCTTGCCGTCTCCCATTCCTGTATCAATGAGTTTCCTGTTTATATTAGCGTTCGTATTGTAGAGTTTATTTATTAGGACTATTGAAGACCCACAACCATGACTTCCTCATCTTTCGTATCCCAGATAAAACCCAGATAAAAATGTTATCCTTCCTCTCTTATTGACCAAATTCTTGAACTAGTCTCATTTCCTCTCTTCCCTTTCGTGCCTATCTCCTTCTTCCCTTTCGTCCTATTCCTCCTTCTAACGTCTCCAGACCCCCACCCCATCCACCCCCCCCCCTATACTACCCAAGGAAGGTAAGCCCATTCGTGTGTTAATCTTGTAAGTCCCGGACATTCTGCATCATCAAGCTATTTGTCAGCATCACCGCCAGAGACAAGATCACAGACGACCATATATCACGATGGAAGTCCTCTACTGTGGTCTTCTCTCTGTTCCTCACCCCTACTACTACCTCCCCTCTCTCTCTCTCTCTCTGTTCCTCACCACCACTATCACCTCTCTCTCTCTCACTCTCGTCTACCACCCTCTTCACGTGACACCATCTTACTCAACTATTTGAAGTCCTCCTGTTTATATCCGCCAAACTTTCCATATCCAATTTGGCGATTAACAGGGCGAGCCAGTCAGCCTTCCAGTTAGTTAATTTACCATAGAGACAGTTCGCAAAGCAGTTAGATTATCAAATATCGAGCCAAATATTCAAGCAGTTAAGTAATTAGTCTAACATCCATAAAACCAACCAGTTGATTAATTAGTCAGGCAGCCAGAGTCAGTCAGTCAGTCAGTCAGTCAACCCGCCAAACTATCAGCCAGTCAGTCAGCCAGTCAGTCAACCCGCCAAACTATCAGCCAGTCAGTCAGCCAGTCAGTCAACCCGCCAAACTACCAGCCAGCATGTCAGTCAGTCCCTTCATCTGTGAGTCGAAGTTAGAGACGACTTGAGGAACCTCAGTTTGTGGTTCCTGAGGAAGTCGTGTGTAAGTTTACCTGGAGAGTCGAGTCTTGGTGGCTGCTGCCTGGCTGCCTCCCCCTCGCTCAGGATACAACTACTGCTTGATTATTTATTCAGGCTGTACTCTCTCACTCTCTCTCTCTCTCTCTCTCTCCATCATCCGTCTCACTTCATGTTAATATCCCAGGAGGGTTCACCCCTGTGGCCTTTTTACGATGGAGCCCCCTCACCCCCTCTCCCACGAGGAACTCCCTTATCTCACTCTCTATCATTCAGTCTCACTTACCCGAGAGTTAGTCCCAGATGTTAAGAGTCAATCCCAGATGTTAGAGTCAGTCCCAGCTGTTACAGTCAATCCCTACCACTAGAGTCAGTCCCTGCTGCTAGAGTCAGTCCCAGATAGTAGAGTCATTCCCTATCCCTAGAATCAAGATCTAAATCCTAACTGTAATATTTCTGGTATAAATACGTTTTTTCAAGTACAATCGACACCAGAGATACAATCGCTGGCTCGGGGCGTTGTACTCGTGTTTGGACAGGAAAGGTTGTTGTCACTGATTGTAGCTCAGAGTAATTCAGGGTTGTGATAAATGGTGATTAATACCCCTGGTTTATCTGATGGTTTATAGGTTATTATTATTATTATTATTATTATTATTATTATTATTATTATTAAGGGGAGGGAAGAAAGTTGTTTTCTCCCTAATAAACTCATTATTAACCTCAACTATAACTTATAATAATTGGCAAGCTATTCTCTGCATAAAGGATAACATCAGAACTGCTTCTTTTTTTCCGGGTGGTGTAGAAACTGTACGAACCAACGTTATCGTCACTTAAAACGGTTATAAATAGCATATATTGGAAAGTAGTGATATTAAACTGCATAAACGTGAACACAAATTATTATATCAAGTCCGGCGGGTCATTCTCATCTCTCTCTCTCTCTCTCGGGTATTTCAGTGAAACTAATATTTTTTTTTTACTCATGCCTTATGCTTTCATCTTCCTGCTCTCTCTCTCCCCTCTCCATTCCCTTCCCTTTGATCTGTTCATAACCGCTGACATTATTTACGAATTTCTTACCAGACCCTTTACATATCCCTAGGCAGTCATCTTACTTTGCTATGTACAAATATTGCTTACCCTTCCTATCTCCCTTTTTCACTTTTGTTATATTTATATTTTGCTTATCTCTCCCTTTATTCTCTTTGATGTTTTCGTTTTTTCTTCGAATTTTTTATTTTTTATTTATCTGATGTATATAATTTTCCTCCTCCTTGTCTCTCTCTTTCACTGGTTTCGTTATGTTTCTTTGCCTTATTTATCGCAATTTCATGTTTTACTCTTATGGTCATGACTTTCCACAGCCTCTCGAATCTTTGCTTTGCTCTCCACTATCAAAGGTCAGCTCGTTGACCTCTCAGAGAACTTGGTCTAACTCACTGTATTACCTTGGCTACCCTTAGTTAACAGCCACGATACACCAGGCGTCAAGTATCAGAGACTGAGGTAAAACGACTTTCCTAGCATCGACCACTGATCAGGTTACCAATTAGTGTGGACTTATCTGGCTCTTATTTACCTAATTACTTACCTGAGGTGAGGCCAGGTAGGTCAGTGCATCTCGTGTTGCAAGGAGATGTTACTACAATTATTACAATGTTACGGTTACGCAAATTCATTACGCAAGGATAAAAAATTATTAGATTTATATAAATTCGACTAAACTATAGATACGCAAAAATTACCACAGGAAGTTTTGAGTGAGGAAGTTATATAGGTCACCAGAATAACAATATCTTCTCAGAGGGAAGTTCTTATGTTCTTTCATCGTTATGTACAGTACACATCTATATGTACGGTACCAACTCACTAGGGTCTGTTTAACATGGAAGGTGTATGTGGTTATAAACATATGAAAAACTCAAAAATAGATAACGAAAATTTTATGTTTCTTCTTTTTCACTTAACTCAGCTTCTGGTAGTCAGCCCACATAATTCTCTCTCTCTCTCTCTCCTTTCTTTCTATTTGGTTACATCTCTCCCCCCCCTCCCAACACACCCACGCACTCAGTCGCAATATAACGTGTTTTGCGTTTGGAGCGTCTCCCACACACTAACATATTCGCCATCTTGCTCCAACGAACAACCCGCGGACTGAATTGTCGGTCAGTCTGTCTCTCATAGTCAACACTATATTTGTCCTCCTTGTCCTGATTAATAAATACCGAGGTTTAAAATTTATTACACCAAAACTGACCATGAACTAAGTATATATATATATATAGTATATGTTCTGACATATACATACGAGTGTCTCCCCCTGGCGCCAGCACCAGTCCTCTACAGAACACTCCCTCTACCAAATGACTGAAGCGAAGTTCAATCGATGGTAATTAAGCTTACATCAGTTTTACATTATAAAAGAGTTTCCTGCACAATATAATATATTTTGATAACTAATCCACATAAATCCAGGTATTTAAAATTAAAATTGCCCTATCGACGAAGGAATTAAATGGGAAGCCCTTTTATTTTGAATTAGTGTGTAAATTAAACAATGTTGATGTCAGTTTAATGACTTTCTCGAATTAAACATTAACTCGCAATTAACTCCGGTTGGTTGAGCAGAACTAATGCTTCGTACAACTTACTCATTTGAGATTCATCAAACAACGACCTGAAAGTACACCAGGCCTTCACATCTTCCATCACCCTCCATACCCACCCGCCCACCCACCCACAGTGCCAAGGTGATGTAACTTCCTCACGAGATATAGAGTAGTGCAGGTCTTGGTGTGGTCGTGTTTTGTGACCCCAGGTGGAGTACCTTCTTTTCCATCAGGACAATATTAAGGCCTTGGTGTACCTCCACCTTCCTAAGCGGTAGTGGAGACCTGGTGTACCTCCAACCTCACCAAGAGGCAGCAGAGGCCTGGTATACCTCACTCCCTCACTCCCTGCCGAATTATTTTTGTCGACAACTGTACCTGCAGCTGGTATTGCACGGGTGAGGTAAGATTAGTACGCAGGTAGGCGAGGCAAGTAAATTATTGCCAATTACCGAGCCCCACCTACGTAATTATCAGATAAAGGCACCCTCCTGGATAATGAAAATATCATGGGATAATTACTTGGTAGTAACACTCATTTAGGTTAATTATGAGATTATACGATAATATTGAGGAGAACGTGGTAAAGATATCTATAGGAGGGGCTTATTATGGCGGTGAATTATTATACAGTTGCACCATAACCCACAATACAGTAGCACTATTACCCTATCAACCACAACAGGAGCACCAGTACCAATTTATCCAACACATCAATACCATAATCCACCCCACCTCCACAGTATCACTAAAACAAACAACACCTTAACTTGCATGGTTGTGAGGCAGAAGGTTTTAAGGGGAGATGACAGTGATAAAGTTCTCAGGCTAGTTGGCACTGATTATATTCAAGAGGACATATTGGCACTACGGGGAGGCTAGCTGGCCCTCCGTATGCTAACGAGGATATATTGGCACCTAACAAAGGTTTCCTGGCACTGATGATGAGCCATGAGGGAATATTTGCCAGCTAAGAAGACTAAAATGACACTGGGAATGACCACAAGGACTCACTGGTATCATAGAACGGCTCGCTGGCACTCTGTTTAGCCACAAGACTCCTGGAAACCACTGCTTTGAAAACATATTTTAGCAAAACTAGTAAGTGCCTCAGGTCATCATTATTATATTGTGGCACTGAGGGCGACAAGGGAAACATATTGGCCCAGCAGAAGGGTTGACTGGCGCCGAGGAAGGTGCTGGGTACATATTGGCAACTCCAATAGCACCAGAGCGACATAATTACGCCACTGATATATATCACCAGTATCTGTCGTGTCCCGGACGGCAGGTGGTGGCAGCTGTCTCTGTTATGTACCATTATCATAATTATGGTAATATGTCCAGACAAAGCTGCCATAAATTGGTTAATCTATTATGATTGGATGAATATGTTACATGATAGATTGTGACAAAGATAATGGTGTACCTTTGTGATGTTTAGAGAGAGAGAGAGAGAGAGAGAGAGAGAGAGAGAGAGAGAGAGAGAAGAAGAAGAAATAAAAGATATATCGTTATAAGAGCCCTGCCCTCACTACCTAGTAATGATATAAACAATTACGAACGCTGACTTTGTACCTTTGTTATAGCTCGCCTGTACCTGGAAGCAGATACCATTAGTGCTTCACTATACGTGTACACATCCTCACTATCAACAAAACATAGCACTATTATGCCTCCTGATGTATCGATACGAGTTTAATATAGATTTATCTGTTCCATTTGGCATCAGGTTCTGTTTAGTCATTTATTCCTACGTCATAATTCCTCGTATTAACACGTACAACACAAAGGGAGGCGATCGTAATGGAGGTCAAATTGCACTATGGACATCATAACTTGAAACTATTTTTCCTAATTCCAATTTAAGTTTGGTTAGGTTGGGTAAGGATAGTTTGGGTTTAGGTTAGGTAGACATAGGTTAGATTGTGTTAGGTTTGGTAAAATTAGGTTAGTCTATATTGGTTAAAGTAGATTAAGTTAGTTTAAGCTAGGCTAGTTTGGGTTAGGGTACACTTGGATGACTTATGGTTAAGTTATATTGATTAGGTTAGGTAAGACTATGTTAAGTTCAGCTTTGATTAGGTTAAGTTGCTTATAGGTTTGGTTAAGTTAGGTTTGTTTAGATAACTTTAGGATAGGTAGATCACTCGCCTGTATGTCACAAGGGAGAATATAGGGAAAATATTGGTGTTTTAGAGAGACTGTGAGAGTGTATGACAGTGTGTAGGGAGGTGGTAGCACTGTGTCTCCTGAGAATATGATGAGAGATTTATGGAGACGAGAGTTAGTGAAATAGAGAAGGCATATAGAATTAACATAGATATGGTAGAAGTGGGGGAGTAAAAGTGAGGGGGTAGAAGTGAGGGGGTAGAAGTGAGGGGAGAAGTGAGGGGGTAGAAGAGCAGTAGAAGTGAGGGGAGTAGAAGTGAGGGGTAGTGAGGAGTAGAAGTGGGGAGTAGAAAGTAGAAGTGAGGGTAGAAGTGGGGGAGTAGAAGTGAGGGGGTAGAAGTGAGGGGAGTAGAAGTGAGGGGGTAGAAGTGAGAGGTTAGAAGGAGGAAAAGAGAATGTGAGAGATTGATGACCCTGGAGAATATTAGAATATTGAAGGTCACCTCAACTCCAATACATTTTTAACGGTGTTATTTGTATCTGAAGAATGAAATTGGATCCATAGGTCTGACGTGCCAGTTATGCCAATCGGGATATATCACACTGTAAACTAAGTTCTCGGTATACAAGAATTAAAACTCGGTAACTATAATATTCTAGTATTATTTTAGCGTTGAAGTGACTTAAGTGAAAACAAAATTATCTTTACTATATTCACCCCCTTAAAAGGTCTTGGTCAATAGCCATCATTAAAAGCTATAAAAGTATTAAATATTCGTATAGAGTTTCTTCATTTTTGTTAGAAGTCGCAATATATTTCAGGTACATCATCATCTCACACACACACACACACACACACACACACACACACACACACACCCGCTTATATAATACAAATTAAAACTTATACATTAAAAAGATTGGGATATTAGCCCCAGAGACACTGAGCGGCCACTCGTCTGACCACTTGGCCGCCATAACCACAAAGTGTTGCCAGACATCGAATTTTAGAAAACATTTAATTACACATTTTTATCAAGTTAGGCAATATTCTTGTATTTATTAATAACGATTTGTGATTTGAAATTATTAAATATAAAATAATTGAGAGTTTAAAAGATGTATTTTGATTATTTTGAAGCCAGCAATAACCCTCCATTGACGTCAGATGAGCTCGGGATGTGGGTGGGTGACTGTCAAAGTTTTAAAGTTTGACTAATAAATTCTAAAAAAAATATGGGACTTCGTTTCATGACTTTCTGTTCGCTTAAAACATATTAATATCGGGCTAGAAAAACGGAGTATTTTCCTTGTTGACCTTAATAGATTTTTGCTTGTATATAATAGTCGTGTGTGTGTGTGTGTGTGTGTGTGTGTGTGTGTGTTTATATGCATGTATGTGTGTGTGTGTGTGTGTGTGTGTGTATTCCTTAATATCCATTTGTTTACTGTTTACATGCGTATTATAATTCACCAGCATCAGTACTATAAGAAAAATCCTCACACAAAATACACAATCCATACAACGGCAATAACACAAACAGCCTATATATTAAATCTAAACCACGGTGTTATTTTTATACGCAGGATATAAAGATACACATATATACTCAGTTAAGATACATCACCATAATGCAAATAATATATTCCTATAACTTATTTGACTTACAACCAAAATATAAATTACACGGTACTTTTTTTTAAGCCCGAGCTATTACCATATTAGTCTCCACAGTAGCCAACAACTGAAGTAATATAATAATAATAATATTTCCCCCGACATTCATACGACGTCAAACCTGTTATGTACAGGTCTTTACGTATCGATGCAGCTTTGTACCAGTCTTATACGTGTGAATAAATTGCGGTTTGCATTACTCGGAAAGAGATAGGGGGAGAGGAAAAGATAAATGGAAGGGGAATGTCCTGGATAAATAACGAGAGAAGAAGATGAGAAAAAGGGATCGATAAATAACAATGTAAATAATTAATGAAGAAGGTAAATGAAGGGAATATTTCTTATCGTAAATTAATTCATTCCTCAAAACACAAAGCAAAAAAAATTATAACTAAACCCACTGTAGCAACATTAGTTTGACCATATATTAAATCTCGTGTTTATTATCCATTTCATAACTCACAATTAGTGGTCTCAGTGGTAGTAACAATGTGTGAGTGTATGTTTTTAAACCACTGTGTCTAATTTTTCCAACACGCGAGGTTGAAATATTGATGTTGTGTGGTAAAGCCATTGTATATGATAATGCTCTCCTGTACTTTGAGGTATAAGACAGGCAGACAGACAGACACTAGAAATTCTTGGGACCTTTATTATTGTCTCGTAATATAACATTGAAAAACGACGTAGAGAATTAGTTTATCCAAAAAATATTAATATCTTTTATATCACAACAAAAGGGGGTAAAAAATATTTTAAATGAAAAATACTGAAACAAAGCGAGAAAAAATACTAACTAATCGTGTGAGGGTTGTTGACCCCTGACCTAATCTTTACATGTGTTTGGGCTTTTCTTACCGGGGAAACAGCTATTATTATTATTATTATTATTATTATTATTATTATTATTATTTATTCATCCTAGTCTCTACCTTCTCCTGGTGCTTCCACTTTCAACGTTTTCCCTTTAACATCTTCCATTAACACCCTCCATTAACACCCTTTATCCCTCTTGAAAGATATAAATTCAATTACGATATAAAGGCTGCAGAAATACCAAGTCTGATCAATAGTGGTCACAAGAGTTGACTCTTGAAGGAGGTAAGTTATACTCCCAGACCAACACATATAAAAACGTTAAAGCTCACTTGAACAACGAGAGAAATACAGTAAATTTATAGAAAACAGAAAACTTAATATTCTTGTCATAAATATTAAAAGAAAAGAACAATGGGTAAAAATTGAGGCTATGAAAAATGACGCGTGACAGCAAAGCAATTTAAACTATGAAATACTAACTTCATAATGTTTATAGCATTGCGTATATAAACATATTTTCCCCACGTCAAGTATGGAGTGGTGTGTTAAAAAGCCTCTCTATATAGATCTATAATTATGGGTTACTTTATGGATAAGGAAACACAAATATATCAGTAATAACAACGAGCATTACGGGTTATAACATCGTGGATACAGAGTTAGAGGCAGAAAAACAGAGAGTGCCACAAATAATGTTATGGAAGGCAGCTGGTCTCTCTCTCTCTCTCTCTCTCTACCACATTTTTTCACGTTATTTATGAAGCAATATTATTATATTTATGGTGGTAGGGCAAGTAGGGGTAATGTGTTTCAATGGTAGTGTGGCTCCCTGGTAGTGTGGCTCTCTGGTAGTGTGGCTCTCTGGTAGTGTGGCTCTCTGGTAGTGTGGCTCTCTGGTAGTGTGGCTCTCTGGTAGTGTGGCTCTCTGGTAGTGTGGCTCTCTGGTAGTGTGGCTCCCTGGTGGTGTGGCTCTCTGGTAGTGTGGCTCTCTGGTAGTGTGGCGGTAGTGTGGCTCTCTGGTAGTGTGGCTCTCTGGTAGTGTGCCATATTCTGGTATTCCGATATAGCTTGATAAACCAGACATACCATGATATACCGAGATACCATGATATACCGACATACCATGATATACCGACATACTTTGACATACCGAGATACCATGATATACCGACATACCATGATATACCGACATACCATGATATACCGACATACCATGATATACCGACATACCATGATATACCACCAGAGATCCAGAATGAGTTATGACCAACCTCTACCTTCCATACTTCATTCTTAACTTTTTCTCTTTTCCATTTCCATCGACTCTACTGACGAGCACGAGACTTTGAGCTTCCTGCCACACTGAATATCAATTCTTGCCCTACACCAACCATGGAGAGACACGGAATATGGGTGTTCTTGTTGGAATATAGCGTCACATCAAGGCCCAGCAGACCAGCCGCCTGTACTTGAGTCTATCTGCTACCGGTGCTAATGCAAAGCCAAACTTAAATCATAAAACAACAGTACGGAAAATTTAAGAAGAAACGTAAAACTAACCTCACCTCACCTCACCTCACCTCACCTAACCCAGATAGGAGACTGACTAATATATCCCTCAGCCGAATGATAAACAAAGTGCATTTTCTTAACAAATAAAAGAAAAGAGAGAAAGAGACAGATAAGGTATGAGAGAGATAAGGTATGAGAGATATACGGTACTGTACATATTTGCATTACAACACCACCACCTCGATTGTGGGAGAGCTCACACGCCGAGAAGTAAAGACAATCTTGTAGTTTTAATAAAATCCTTCACTCGATCATTACGAAAATCTACAAGCCAAGGTGTATCCATTTTTTCTGAGACACCCTGTATATATATATACGTAATTTACCAACTAATTCAACAACGTCAAGCTATTCTGATAACATGTATAATCCGGTACTGTTTATCCAGATGTAGAATTTGCAACAGTTAAGTCTGGGAAAAAATGTAAAATTCCCACATTAGAGTTAATTAGTGTTGTATATTTAGCAGGGAGCAGGTGAGGGAGCGGGGGGTCATTAAGGTGGATGCCTCTGACGCTGTTGTTTCAATTATCATACGAAATTTTTAGGTGTTTCTGTAGATGAGTTTTAATTACTTGAGAGAGAGAGAGAGAGAGAGAGAGAGAGAGAGAGAGAGAGAGAGAGAGTAATAATAACTAAAACAAAAACAACAACAAAAACAGTAATAATAATAATAATAATAATAATAATAATAATAATAATAATAATAATAATAATAATAATACATAATGATCTCTGACCAAAACGAAAGAGACGTTCCGGATGAAACACACAACAGCCGTCAAATTAAATCTCAGAGAACTAAGTCTGTCAGAGGCTTCAACTCATAATTGCTTTTCTGAGAATAGCTTTTAAAACTCTCTTTTGGGGGATTTTATACCATACTAAAACAACCTCAAACTTTTATTTTTTTTTTCACCTCTGGCATTTTTCAAGTCTATTTTATTTATTTATTTATTTATTTATTTTTTAAGTTTTCAGTTTCAAAATTTTAGGTTGAGCTGAAAGTAATTTTTTTGGTCTTGTTGTTCTTGTAAAAATTATAATATTCCCCATAAGTTATAACTAAAAATTGGAATCATTGATATTCTTCCTTTTTTTCTATCTGATGGTAAAAATCAATGTCTCCACAAATAAAGATAATATTTACAATTAGAATATCAATGAGAGTAAGTTCAGAATAATCTATAGGCGTCATATCTAATATCCTTATTTCAGGTTATAATGATTAAATAAAAATGAAAAACATTGATATCTCGTGTACAAGTAACATCGTATATCGGTAAGATGGGGAGCACTTCCACTAAAGCACTCGAGCTTGGGTGTCCCTTGGGTGGCTGAGAGGACACCAGAAGGGCGGTAAGAGCAGAGGGCATCAAAGGATTCAGTTGAGATGGCTGATGGTGTCACTGACCTGATGACCGCAAAGAGAGAGAGAGAGAGAGAGAGAGAGAGAGAGAGAGAGAGAGAGAGAGAGAGAGAGAGAGAGAGATTTCAGACTTCAGCGCGGTTGACGCCTGTGTTGTTGTGACATTTTCCGGGTTGTAATCGTCCCCCACAACACATAATCCTCATGATCCTGTAACTCCGACGCTTTTGGAAGACAAACTATTTTTTTTTAACATTTATCCATAGAATGACTATCAATATTTTAGTCTGAATTATCTGTCGTTCATTTTTCTCCATCTCTTCCAATCTTTTTATTTATATACTTAACGCTAAGAACTTGAGGGTCAACATGGTATCAGATATAACATTTAGAGTGTTGATGCTGGAGTCATATTGTTCCTCTGACCTCCACACACCTGTTTCTCTTGTATACATATAATCTATCTTCTTCAATACCTTTACACTTTTTCTATTCCTTCTCCACGTCTCGTATTTATCGTTTCTCTGTTATTTTTACTCATTCTGACATATCAAACTCTCTCTCTCTCTCTCTCTCTCTCTCTCTCTCTCTTTCTTTTGTTTGATTTATATGTTCTTCCACCTTCTATGATTCTTCTCGCTTTTCTCTTTGCTTCTCTACAACATACATAGTCTTCTTTTGCTTTAATTCATTTTCTCTATAAACTCTCTTGTTTTCATCTTGTTCTAACACTGTTGTGCTTCCACTATCAGTCATATTTTATTATTTTTTTATGTGTTCTCCCTTTTATCTTTTCCCAACCTCTTGTTCTTGTGCCCCGAGATTTTTACTTTCTCTCTTGTTTCCTTAAAATTCTTCGGTTTTCTTGCTTATATCGCCTGTTCTTCTCCTGTTTCCTTCTCCAACGACTCTTTTATCTCTTCCTTCATCGCCCCCCCCCCCTCTCTCTTCCTTGACTTGGGTGAGAAAGTGAGACATTAAGATAATGATGGCAGGAATGAGAGAAATAATTGTCACCTGCGCTTTCTTGCTCTGTTTTGCTGCTGACAAAGCCTTCCGCTCCCTGTTGTTTATCTGGGTGATGTAGAGGAGGACAAAAGCAGTAATGACGAGAGGAAATGGAAAGGGAGGGAAGAAAAGTGATAAAGGAAGGGAGAAGGAGAGATGAGAGAAGAAGGGCCAGTAACAGGGGCTGGGTATTACTGGTGCACTTTCTGATAATAAATATATTATCATCCTGGGGATAAC
Source organism: Homarus americanus (assembly GCF_018991925.1). Lineage (NCBI taxonomy): Eukaryota > Metazoa > Arthropoda > Malacostraca > Decapoda > Nephropidae > Homarus > Homarus americanus. Next base: position 3,630,472 of record NW_024736650.1, read on the forward strand.
ACGGACACACAAAACAACGATAGAATATAAATACAACAGTGTTAGATATACGTCCATAGAGCGGCGACTGGCAACACAGTGTTACATATACGACGATAGAGAGGCGACTGGCAACACAGTGTTACATATACGACGATAGAGAGGCGACTGGCAACACATATACGACGATAGAGAGGCGACTGGCAACACAGTGTTACATATACGACGATAGAGAGGCGACTGGCAACACAGTGTTAGATATACGACGATAGAGAGGCGACTGGCAACACAGTGTTACATATACGACGATAGAGAGGCGACTGGCAACACAGTGTTAGATATACGACGATAGAGAGGCGACTGGCAACACAGTGTTACATATACGACGATAGAGAGGCGACTGGAGGATTTTCTCTAATATTTGTTTGAGAAGACGATAGGGTCAAAGGAACTAATGTCTTAAGTAACTTTACGTGGAATGAGGTGACTTTACCTTGAGAGAAAATGAGAGAGAGAGAGAAGAAAAAAAACCCTTATGTGGTTAGGCGAGGAACACTATTTTGCGTGAATGTGCTTGTGAGTGTGTGCATGTGTGTAAACTTCCGTGATGGATGACACACATCAGCCAATATCCCGTAATTGAAAAAGTCGCCACAAGGAGTGAGTAATGTCTCCCTGCTACACCCATCTCACGTTTTCCTCGTTATGTTCCGCTTACTCATGACGGTTCTCCTCACTTAAAGTTGTCTAACTCGTTCCAGCTGGTTTCGTTGGGCAAAGTTGCGCTTCTATGACGTATTGCAGTGTTTCTTCCACGTCCTACTTTCGAGTAAATCCTCTGTTTAATTTATTGAGATGGGGAGGGAGGGGGGGCGTCATGGTCTTTTGGGTAGGGGGTGGCGGTGAGGGGTCAATATTTATTTCTCACTCACTGTCTTTTTGCCAATGTCTCTTTTAATCTCACGCTCTCTCTCATCCCCCTCCCTCACCTCTTTTGTTATACTTATACTCCCCTTCCTGTGCCCCTCTCTCCATCATTTCTCATCGGTCATTCCTCTCTTTTTTTCCCTCGCCCCTCACCTCTGTCATACCTCACATCCCCCCACCCACCCACCCCCGCCCCACTCGCTCTCTCCATCCTTTCTCATCTCTCATTCATTCTTCCCCCCCCTCCTCCACCTCTCATTTATCACTCAAAGCAATCACACTGTTCCATCCACCCCCCCCTCTGTTTTCCTTCAATCTCTCATTCATACTTCCTTCCCCTCTCCCTTACCTCTCGTATCCCACTCTCAGCGCCCAGTTTCCCCTCCTCTCCCCTTTTATATCCCAATCACTGCACTGCTTCCCTCTTATCACTCACCTCCCACGCCCACACTCCTACCTGTAATCAACCATTACCCCCCGTTCTCCATCACCTTTGATCTTTCACCTATAATTCTCTCTCTCTCTCTCTCCTTTTCATCTCCTACCTAAAGTGGTTCTTCGTATAACACTTTTAACCCAACCTAACTTAACCTAATCTAACCTAACCATCACCTAGATTACACCTCATCATCTTCCGCACACACAACTCTCATTTCCCTCATCTCCTCACACTTCATCTCTTCTATATATCTCTCACCCTCCCCATCCCCTTCCTACCTCCTCATCCCCTCTTACTTCCCCATTCCATCCCATCTCCCCCATCCTCTCCCCCCATTCTCCTTCCGTGTTAAACCAGGTTCCTGTTTACTCTGCATGAATAATAAGTAATGACGGTCTGTATTTTACACCACACGACTCTTCAGCCACACGTGTCATGAAAATAGTAATTTGTTGGCTTATGAGTCTCGCCCATGGAATGATTTACTCTAAGATAGGAACAAGAGCACTATTGTGTGTGTGTTTTATAAGACAGAAAGACAGGGGGGGGGGGGAGTTAGAGCCATATAGTGGAAAGCTTATGTAGGAATATAGACAGACAGACAGACAGAAGGACGGATGGACGGACGGATGGACGGACGGATGGACGGACGGATGGAGAGAGGAAACCAGATTAAGTGTGAGTGTCAGTTGAGGTATGAGGACAAGGCGAGGTGTGAGGGGCAGGTGAGATGTAGGGGCCAGGTGAGACATAAGGGCCAGGTGAGATGTAAGGGCCAGGTGAGATATAAGGGCTAGGTGATGTGTGAGGACCAGGTGATGTGTGAGGGCCAGGTGAGATGTAAGGGCCAGGTGAGATATAAGGGCCAGGTGATGTGTGAGGGCCAGGTAAGATGTGAAGGCTAAGCAATAAGAATGCCATAAGAAATACCTAAGTATAAACTAATAAATAAAGACAGCTTAATAATCCATCATTAAACTATATGATTCCTATGGTAATAATTGATCTAACCTTTCAAAAAATATTTACTCGCTTGTCAATATGTTTTCATGTTCAATATAATGAAGTTAAGTATTTGGTGGAATTGAGGAACATTTTCAAGATCAAAATTTTAAAAGTATCTAAATTCTCTCTCAAGTTTTCCTTATATATGTCGTGTATGTGTTACCTTACCCTCACGTTAATAAAAAATATATACAATGGTTTCCTCTCAAAGCCAAGTTTTCCCCCACGAGTCATTCTTTCTCTTCTGAAGTAAAGTCGTAAATACTCGGCTTTTTCTGTATAGGTTCAAATTGCCTCTCTCTCTCTCTCTCTCTCTCTCTCTCTCTCTCTCTCTCTCTCTCTCTGGAAAGTTACGAAAGAGGATTGATACGCAGGGCGATTGGTAATATGTTTAAGCAAGGTGGAGAATGGTAATGAGTTGCAACTTATCGGAAAAGAACTTGCGCTGTACACATATACACAACATACATAACCTCAAATCATTGTTTATTAATACTAACGTACTTTAAAGACTACTAATTATCCTCTAAACACTTGGTTACAACATCAAAAACTTGAATACCTAACCTAACCAAACCTAATCTAATCTAATCTAACCATCAAAACAAAAAATAAACACTCAATTATCTGCGTCGTTACGTGTTTACATTAGCGACAAGACCATCACTAATATTCCTTAGTTTATTCATAATAGTTTGTTTAGCCTATGTATATCACGTAAAGACCTTAGCTGCTGAGATACTGAAATATGCAACAGCAATATTACTTTTATGCAAGACGCTGCACAGACGTCATCATACAGCGGAGGTAGAATGATGAGAAAATAGCAGTTGTTTCAATATTCTGATATATATTGCTCTAGTGAAAGGTGAGGTAAGTGTGAGAGGTGAGATGAGATGAGGTGGAAGGGTGACATGAGGTAGGAGGAGAAGTGGGAGGACGAGGTGAGGTGTAGGAGTGAGGCAAGGTGTAAGGAGAGGAGAGGTGGGAGCATGAGGAGAGGTGAGAGCATGAGGTGAGGTGTAAGAGTGAGGTAAGGTGTGAGGAGGAGGAGGAGAGGAGGTGGGAGCATAAGGTGAGGTGTAAGAGTAAGATAAGGTGTGAGGAGGAGGGAGAGAGGTGGGAGCATGAGGTGAGGTGTACTAATGAGGTAAGGTGTGAGGAGGAGGGGAAAGGAGAGAGGATGGGATGAGGTATAAGGTGAGATCAGGTGAGGATGTTAAATTAAGTTTGCTAATTGTCCTGTCTGGCAGATTGTATAACACTAAGATAGTATGCTTATCTTATTTACCCTTAGTACTACAATAACAATTACCATACAGTCAGATCTACTTCGTTGAGATGGGCCACATATGTTGACTTTATGATAATACAATGGAGATATGTGTGTGAATAAGTGTGTGTGTGGAGTATTAATTAATTACAGGTGCAATTTGATGATATGTGTTACCACCTGTTATAATATTATATCACTGAGCAACATAAATATAGATTAGGACATTCTTAACACTTTGTACAGTCAAAAGGTTCACAGGAGGTAACATCCCCTCCCCCGAGTCGACTTTGTCTTGATATTTACATCGTTTTGACGCAACGTAACAGGAAATTGGTGTCAATTAAGTGAACAGGTGAGAGTGTTTGACGCCGCCTTCACCAACTCTCACTTAATGACGAGTTAATGACTAAAGTTTACCGCCATTGATGCCTTCACTAACTAACTTCCTCCTTCTTCCTCTTCCTGCCTTCCTCTTCCCTCCTCCTCCACTTCCTCCTCCTGCCTCCCTGTATCTTCCTCTTCCCTTGTTCCGTTCGTCCTTCCGTCCTCCTCCTCCCTTCCCAGACTCCACTTCAACTCCTCCCTTACCTTCTAGATTCCATTCCCTCCCACCCTCTTCCTTCCCATCCCACACCTCACCTCTCCCAGCCCACCCCCCTTCCCTCACCCCACTTCACCACCACCTCCATCCTCCACCCCACCAGCCCCCCCCCCCTCCTTCTGTGACCATCATATATTAATACGGTGGGAGGAACTTGGGAACAAATTAGCCACATTGTTGATGGTTCACCTGCTTGACCTGTCTCTCTTGTTGATTGATGACTCTTGAATATATTATACTTTCGCATCTAATATATATTTTCCCAATTACATTTTTCTTTTATATTATTCGTCAACCTTTAGCTGCTTCACTTCACCATCATCATAACCAAGTAGAATACATCATTTACATTTACCTTTTAAAACATAACTTGCTCCTTTAAAAACTTGTCTAATTCTAGTTAAACTAATTTGCTTCAGTACTCATTAACTCCACACTGGAAATTCAGTTGCGTACGTTTGCATCTTTCTCCTAGTTAAAGTATTAGTACTTGTGTTGAATTAAATTAATACTGAAGAAATTTTCACGTTTATTATATAGTCGGATTGTGTTGCTGTGGGCCGAAGTGTAGACGGTAATCTCTCTCTCTCTCTCTCTCTCTCTCTCTCTCTCTCTCTCTCTCTCTCTCTCTCTCTCTCTCAGTAACTTTAACTTGAGGAGAGTGGTGATCACAGATGAACCCTGATCATGGCGAGGCTCCTCACAAAGTCTATGTACAAGTTGTAATAAGAGGCGAGGTGGTGCAATGATTAAGACGTAATGTTCTCCAATGACCATAGTTCACCCGTGAGGACACTGAAGGGGTGAGTTTATCGTGGCCAGTGGCAGAGAAAACTATTAAATCTACCACTGTGATCATGTTGAAGAGAGAGAGAGAGAGAGAGAGAGAGAGAGAGAGAGAGAGAGAGAGAGAGATAATGAAAGAACGAGATAATGAGAAATAATAAAAAAGCAAAAATTAATGAATCATTCAGCATCGTCATAATGAAATAAATATAAGTTATTATATACACGAAACAGAATGAGTGTAATTGTGAGTTTTATGTAGTGTGAGTGAGTCAGGAAGCAGACCACAGCCATAGTATGAGATTATAGGTAATGAGACACAGTTACACCCTCATAAACCTCACACTTATAATTATTCCTAGATAAATTATACTCGATGAAAAGAAATTATACTCTGAGCATAAATCATTTTACAACAAAGAATATACAGGACAAACAAAAACTAAGAAAAAAATTACATTATATTACAAATTTCCACCCGACCCTCAAGTTTGACCTTTTGACCTTCCCTGCCTGACCTCCACCCCCCCCCCCCCCACACAGACGTAACCTCGACCTTCTCTCTACTTTCGCCAAGATTGAGGAGCTGTTCGTGGGTCAAATGTTAAAACCAGTTTGCCAAGTTTTAGTCACTGTTTTTTTTTTCTAGTTGTATTTTAATCTATTTAGCGAGTAACTAATATACTTTTACCTTATATATAGTTTTATTTATTTGTTAATTTATTCCGATTCACTCATTTGTTTACTAATTACTTTATCTAATGTATGAATAGTTTATTTTTTTTAATTGAATTTGTTTATGATTGAGAGGAATATTTGTGTGTTGGAGGAAGTACAGTCACTAGGACAGAAATAATGAGATTATAAGCAACAGGTCGTGGGGAGGAGGGTGGCACTACACCACGCACTAGCAAACATCAACACTACATAATGTTTTTTAATCAAGATTACCGAGGTACTGAGGTTGTTTTTACTGCAACAACAAACACAGATTTACGTCTCTAGCCCATAAAAAAAAATTACAGTATGTGTTGTGTCTACTTATATACATTTTTTTCAGCCATGGAAATGAATAAAGTTTTTTTTTTAAAGATTTTTGGTGTTTTTGTTCGCTGTAGGAATGAAATATGTTTTTCAAGAGTCTTTAATGATTTTTCTTTTCTTTTTTTCTCTCAAAGCTTCAGGAACAAATGATACAGGTTTAAGGGTTTTCTTCTCTTCAACTTTTAACAGATGAAAAAAAAATACGTTTCAACACAAAATCCAAATATATATTGTGATACACTGGAGAAAAAAAAAACTAAATTAACCATATCTCAAAAACAATATTTAAACTTAAAATAAAATACCTTTGAGTACAAAAACTAACACTACATAGAAATACATTAAAAAAATTCAGAATTAAAATATTTCTATTATTATTTGAAGGTAAGTGAATAGATAAATAACTCCGTAAGGGTTAGCACAATATTGGACAGTCTCCCTTCCACCAGACTGGACCACCACCGGGGCGGGCGCGGGTGTAGCAAAACGAGGTGGCTACAAAAAAGTGGATGATTCATGGTGGTATATTTATCATCAGTTGGCCGCCAGACTACAAGGCTGAATTATCTACACCAGGGGACAACAACATCAGCACACACACACGCTATATCTACAGTGTGTGTGTGTGTGTGTGTGTGTGTGTGTGTGGACCTACGAGCATTACAGAATATAACAGAAGCGTCTCGGGTATCAGAAAACACAGTCGGTCACAATACTCACGCAAGACTAACCTACCAACGTGTGTGTTTAACGAAGCTTAGTCATATGATAAGCGATTATACATTGTCGCTGTGGTCACTAGTTGAGGATAATGACACTGGAGGGATAGTAGGGTTTTTTTTTTTCTTTCATTTATTATTCATGGTGAGTCTGAATTTTAACTTATTTCCAAAAAAGAGAGTAGAGTAGAGTAGAGTAGAGTAGAGTAGAGTAGAGTAGAGTAGAGTAGAGTAGAGAGTAAAGTGGGGTAGAGTAGAGTAGAGTAGAGTAGAGTAGAGTAGAGTAGAGTAGAGTAGAGTAGAGTAGAGTAGAGTAGAGCAGAGTAGAGAGTAAATTGAGGTAGAGTAGAGAGGAGAGGAGAGTGGCATAGAATAGCATTGTATACCTGTTGATTGATGAGATCCTTACGTTAGCACTGCCAGGTAATGACTTCGTTAATAGCACTTAATACCGACGCATGTAACCCCTGATGACTGACCCTGCTAGTATAATGACTATTAGTACCGAGTCTAATTTGATAAGAGAAATATTATAATACTTCGTTATTATGATGTTATATAATGGTTATAGTTATGAATCAATGTGGATACTAAAACTTTAACCAGAAAATTATGTTTTTATCGATTAATGCAGAGAGATAGTGATGTTATCTTTCTCATCTTTAATCTATTATTGTGACCCAATTATAAGTGAGTATTAAGACATTAAATAACCAAATGTCCTTCCATTAATATACCAAACCACGGGAACTAAAATTGTGTGGTAGAATGCGTAACTGACCACTGGAAATAGTTGTGTGGTGGAGGTAGACGTGTAGGGAAATCAGTGTAAGATATATTCGTGTTTCTTTGTGAACCTGTACCGAAGAGAGAGAGAATGTATATAACTAGCGTAAAATATATAGACATTAGAGTTCAATAATAACAAAGTAGATTCAAGAGTAGAATATATATTGAGAAATGATTACTGAATTTCAATCTTATCGAAGAATTTTTTTTTTAATGAATTTCATCAATTTTTCACGAATACAGATGAGATGTCACTCACTCCTGAATAACATTTCTACGTGTCGATAAAACATTTTTTTTTTTCATCCTGGTGAAGAATTACGAGTCATGAGCTTCTTAATATGTGGTTGTTGACTTTAAGTTTGAATAATGAACTATGGAATACGAGGAAATATACCTGGGACTTCCTATAAATGATTCAGTATTGATGATGATGGTGATGATGATGATGAGTGATGATGATGATGAGTGATGATGATGATGAGTGATGATGATGATTGATGATGGTGACGGTGATGATGATGATTGATGATGGTGGTGGTGGTGATGATGATGATGATGATTTCAAAAACGTGTCCATTTACAAATATAACCCGGTAATGAAGAGTACTGTGATCTTATTTAAATATTCAGAATCTATTAATATGTGAAAAAATCTTGAATTTATATAAGCTAAATAGGAAGGAGACATTTACTATTCTTTTGGTGAGATAATTATTTACCTATAAAGAAACGATTTGTTTAATGATTCAGCAGCACCTGAGTAGCATAAAGTATTCTACCTCACATTATCAGGACGAGACTCTAGCCCCTGGTGTTGTGAGGACCAGATGAATAACTTAGGAGTGAGCCTCGCGTTCCGCCCGGGGGGAGGGGTCTGCAGAGGGTTGAGGGTGGTTTAGTTCAGGGGGCTGGGAAGGGGGGGGACCAATTTGTCATGATAGAAAATTCACAGCAATAATAAGGGAGTGGGCGAGGCGTGGAGCTGAGGCTGGTCATGTTGATACATTATTCACGTGGCGGAAATAGCAAATAGAACTTCCACTATGAGAGAAAACTTTTAATGCGGTGATGACAAAAACATAAAGAAGATATATTAATGTACTGGGGCTAGATGTGATCATGATTTATGTAGTAGTTTTGTAAAAGGCAGGAACTGCTGTCATTGACTCACCGTTGTAATGGAGTCTTATGCTATTAACTAAACATACGGTATTGTCAACCATCTCGGTAAATCTTGGGAAGCACTTTTTTTTTTTCTCCCACATTCCGGACGGTCTCAATAGATGGTCCAGTTTATATTGCTTGCCTCGTTACCTGGGTAATTAATTGACTGTAACGGCACCTGAGGTAACTACAGAGGTGAGGAGACCGCCAAGGTCCGTACGCACGCACAAAGGCACGCATGCACACGCACACGAACTCGCACACACACACACACAAATACACTTCATGTGATAAACAAAGGGAAAACAAAGGGAAAATAAATGGAGACAGGTTAAATGTTTTAGACATAAAGTTTCCCCAACCTAAAACACTTACAGAACCACACAAAACAGTTGGTAATTCTGGATTCGGATTACAAAGACTGAAAAGATTCGAGTAAAACTTTCAGGATACATCACTTCCTGTATGTTACACCAAGCCTATTTTTGCTGACGATTCCTTTAAAAAATATAACAATTTGCCATAATATTTTGAGTTCGATGTGTTTATTGTTTTATGGTAAATTCTGCCGTATGTTAAAATGACGAATTAAACATTGATTTCTTTCAATTTTTTTTCTGAAGTTAACATTTGACGTCGGGAAGCTAAAATAAATATACAACAATACAAATAGTGATACTTAGACTGTAAAGAAAAATAAAGAAAAAAAATCATCCTTTACAATCAACAGAAAACATTGCTCTCAGACTACATTATCTACCCACCACATGTAACCAAAATATGTGACCTAAAAAGTGCCTTAAAAACACCAGACCCACCAAAGCCTTAAGGTAACAGTCGATACAGTGTTAGAATACAAGGAGTCTCATTTTCTCTTTATAGTGTCTCTTATTTCTCACCATATCCTTCATTTCTTTTCATTATAACCTACTTTGATTCTATTAGAGTTGGTATGTATAACAAGGTGTAGATTGGCTGAAATGTTAACAATTCACTATACAATAAGTAATAGAAATTAATAGAATAAGTCTGTAGATATTCAATATATGTCACAGTGTTGCAGGTTATAGTGACAGGTAGATCAGTGTTGCAGGTTATGGTGACAGGTAGATACGTTCAACACACCTTATGCATCACCGTGACCTCGAAGTAAGAATGATAAAACTAACTTCATTATGTTATTCATGTCATCATATCAAAACACCGTCAGATCTATTATATCAATTACCGCTACTTGTTTTCTTCATTATTTGATCCGTGAAATTTTCTTCGGTTTTATTAAATTTTTAAGATTTCCTAATTTCCATTTTAGCTTTCAAATATTAAAAGACAATTTTTTACCTATGTACACGCATACTAACCAGTGAGTTATTTATATAGGAAAACCAGCAAGACTATGAGTGATTATTTAATTTCTTATCTAACTGGATGATGGCACGTGTTCATTACTTATCTGTGTTGGTCCACGCCAGAGTACAACCCAGGAGAGAGAGAGAGAGAGAGAGAGAGAGACGTGACTGATGCTCCCGGTTAGCATGATTATAGAGGCACAGTCAGTGATAGAGTGTAGACACCCGTGGCTTAGGTCAGGTGTTTCCTTCTGTAAATCGATATCGTCAGACCTTCAGTAGTTAAGCTGGGCCTCAGCCACCGGGCCTCAGGAACCACCGATAATTAATATATAAACAAGATTTAACATAAAAATAAATGACCACTGTTTCAAAATAAGACAATATCATGTGTAAAATACTTTGCCTGTAAAAAGTAAGTCACGAAATAAACTATCCTATACTTCAGTAGATATAAGTGTTATTAGGTTGCAGAAAGTCGAGGATTATCCATTAATTTTATTATACACGAATTATTATTACAGTTAACCTTGTCTTCTACCTAAATGTTTTAAGCTTTCTTCAATCTCCTTTATGATCTTACATAAAAGTTTTCACCATAACTTAAAAGCTTTACAAAATCCTCTGGAATATATTTTTCAGCTTTAAAATCTTCTCATCTTCACTAAGTCTTTCACAATACCTCTAAGCCTTATGTTATTTCCTGAACACCTGAGTCTATACATCATCACTCCGGCGGAAATGTCTCCCTAACCCATGTTGTCGTCGTCTCACCTGTGACTAAAACCCTCCAGGTCTCTCTACGACTTTTGTTATAAAAAATCCTTCCAAAATCTAACATGATTATATTAATCCCATAAATGTTCTGACGTAGCCTTTTTTCCCTGCCACCTCAAACCATGTTTCTTCCTTATGTTTCCATCCTTTCTTTCCTTTGTTCCTTGTTTCTCTATCTTTCTATTGCCTCATTCCTTTCTTAGCCTCTTCCCCCACCTCATACCTCTTTTATCTTTATCCCTTATGTTCCTACATCCTCCTCTGTAGCTATTTCCCCACCACCACAGGTAAGCTCTCACACCAGTGTTCGTAGAGCTGATAAGACCCGTAACTTGTTGAAGGGCCTCCTCACCTCTTCTCCTGCAGGTAATGGTAGATGACGGGCGAGATACTCAACCACCCACAGGATCTTTTATCTCGTGTTTGTTGGTAAAGAAATTGGTTCATACTCCTGTAGGGTATGTTGTATGTGGTAGTGTGGTTGAATGGTACTTTTCCTCCTCCTCCTCTTTCATCTCCTCCTCTTCCTCTTCCTCCTCATCACCTCTAGTACTTAACCTTACCCTCTTACCCACTCTATCACTCTCTCCTCCTCACTCCTCTAGCACTCTCCCTCCCTCACCCTGGCACTCTCCCTCCCTCACCCTGGCACTCTCCCTCCCTCACCCTGGAACTCTCCCTCCCTCACCCTAGCACTCTCCCTCCCTCACCCTGGCACTCTCCCTCCCTCACCCTGGAACTCTCCCTCCCTCACACTGCACTATCAAGACGCTGTTCACAAGTTGTGGTGGTAATTGGCATCACACGGAGCGTAAAATGACTGACATATACAGAGACAACTTACCCAGTGACGGACAGACAGACAGACAGACAGACAGACAGACAGACAGACAGACAGACAGACAGACAGATGGAATACCACATAGACTGAATATCAATACACACAAGTTAACTCACACAGACCAACAAATAATGTACAAAATTATGATAAACTGACAAGAGTAACTGAAACACTGAAATGGTTAATATAGGTGTAAGTAAGAGGTAATGTCTAGATGGTTAATAAATTTTAATATTGATACATTAAGATAAAATAACTGTCTCACTGTTTATGTCACTGTAAATCATAAAGCACATTTAATCTTTCCACTGTCTATATTTCTGTAAATTAGTTATCTGAGTAATGTTATAGGCACTCAACCTTCAAAGTTTAGTAACACTTAAACAGCCCGAAGCGCGCGCGCACACACACACACACACACACACACACACACACACACACACACACACACACTCTCTCTCTCTCTCTCTTGCCTGTATTTCCCTTAATGTGTTGTGCTTCATAGTAACTTTCATTATTTCATTAGACTTTATGTTTTGTAATAAACTTTAAGACCATTTTGGTAAGTTAGGACTTGGCATTTATCATGGCTGCCTAACTCGTAATGGAGAGTTTGAATTACTCTATTGCAGTACTTGTTACGCTACCACAGTAAACTCGGTTTAGTTAAGAGAGGGATGCTGGCCACATGAGTTGTTTTGTCTAAGTAACGGAAGTTATACACTCATCCACTAGAGTGTGCGTGTGTGTCCATGCGTGCGTCCATGCGTGCAAGAGTTATATACTGTACGTGTGATAATTATTAAAGGGGACAAAGATTTCTAAATCCCTTCACACATAATCTTGACAATTCATGACCAGCGCCCAAAAAATAACTCAGAACTGTTTACCTGACCGAGGGATCACTCTCCTCCCACACACGCACCCACACCACTGATTACCTGACCGAGGGATCACTCTCCTCACCACACACGCACCCACACCACTGTTTACCTCCGAGGTGATTACCTGACTCTCCTCCACACACGCACCCACACCACTGATTACCTGACTGAGGATCACTCTCCTCCCACACACGCACACCACTGATTACCTGACCGAGGGATCACTCTCCTCCCACACACGCACCCACACCACTGATTACCTGACCGAGGGATCACTCTCCTCCCACACACGCACCCACACCACTGTTTACCTGTCCGAGGGATCACTCTCCTCCCACACACGCACCCACACCACATAATTCCCGGATGACGTCAAAGCTAGTAATCGCCTCCCTCACAAGTTTGGCCCAGCAGTTAACTATGACAAACTCGTATGTACCAGCGGCCTCACCAGCGAACACCACCATCACCATAATCAAAATTTGGTGCTTATTTGTGTTTTTTTAGTTTTGAATAAAATACTTACATGTGTTTATGATTATTTTGTAAGTGTATATAAAACATTTTGTGTATATTTTGATCAGTATTTGAACAGTAATATAATGTGGTGTCGGGGGAAGAAAGGTTAGAGGGAAAGAAGGGAGGAGAATGAAAGAAGGGAGGTGTGGGAAAGAAGGGAGGAGTGGGATATGAGGGAGGAGAGGGAGAGAAAGGCGAGGGAAGAGGAGGAGGAGGAGGAGGTGGAGGTTAGTGACAGCTGATACAAAGGAAGGGAAGAGAACGAAAGGAGGGAGAATAAGGCACAACAGAAAGAGAAATTGACCCAGAGAGAAAGGGGCTATACTGTCTTAAGGAACATATACCACAATGATAATCTCCTCACAACACATACACCGCAAACTTCTACATTACTCAGTCTGACTTCTCAAACTTTCACTGTATTATGCTTTTCCTTCCCCCTGGTGGTGTAATTCCAGCACAGAATCACACCTTACGAAGATACGTACTACCGGTAGGATTTCCTCGAACACCTTGGCACAGTGCCGGGCATATTGTATGCAAGGGATGTTATGTTTCTCTCTCACTTCATGTATTTCTCTCTCCCGGATCTAGACTTTGTGTTGTGGTTTTGGAAAATAGTGTTGCATTGGAAAATAGTGTTGTATTAAAAAGAAGAATGCCAGAGTAAAAAATATCTTTAGAAAATACTGGTTTTAAACCTTTTTTTATTGTCGATATTTTTTTTGCAACTCTACATAATTCGAACAGAAAAACTCACAAACTATACTGCTGTCTGCTGTTTACTCCCATGAAGGTCATTAAGGGAAATCTAATTTGTCTTACAGTAACAACACAACCTATCGTAGTATGTTCCGTCCTTCCCTCTGTGACCACACTAGAATTTGGTTCTCATCCGTGGCATGACGACTTACAAGATAAAGAAATTAAATTTTTACTTAAGAAAATGACATTAATCGAATTAAGCCCTAAATTACAACTGACATTTTTGCCAAGTAGAGATTATTGTTTATATCACAGTAAATATTTTGTCAATTAGAGATTATTGTCTAAATTGCAGTAAATTGTAAAAAAAAGAAGAAAATTATTCAGTTTTTATTGTTAATACTCAAACTCGACCATCAAAGTTTATTAATACTAAAAGTACAAACGATTTTGATCTTTCATCCACAGTCAGGAAACAAAATATAACTTACGATCCATTCTGAAGTCATATTCCACACAGTAATATTAAGTCTACGGACATGGCGCACCCTCATTCAACTACTACAGTGAACAGCGTGTAAATCAGTACTTTCTCACATATCCCATAAAGAAAAAGAAGATTTTAACGTTCAAACTTTTTCCTAAACTTTCACCAGGTCAACCAAAGCTTCAACGCCCCGTAGTCAACCACAGTTTCCACCACTTTCATTTTTACTCTTGTCCCTCCCTGAGTCTCCTGTTTTTTTTTTTTAGATTCCTGGAATAGTCAAGTGCAGCGTGACGGGGAGTATGTTGCAATATCCTCCACTGTCTGGCTGGTAAAGTTCATGGTGAGCTGCCTGATGTATTATGTTCTTACACGAGAGAGAGAGAGAGAGAGAGAGAGAGAGAGAGAGAGAGAGAGAGAGAGTTTACAGTGTTTACTTGCTACAATGAAGGCAATGAATATAAACTACGAAGGCTATAAAAAAAATCATACTAATTCGAAGACATTCTCCTTTAGAATGTTACAGAAACGAGGGAGCTGAGACGGGCAGTAAGATGGTCTCCCAGCAGTTACCTCTGTGAATAAACTGGATTAGTAAAGATTTCCCAGCTGGTAGGAAATTAAACTTGGGCAGATTTATTCATGTGATCCCAGAGATGCAAGTCGAGCCGGGATGGTTATATACCAGGCTATGTGTAGCTTAGTTATGTAACGTGTTGTTTACGGCTCGGTTATGTACTCAGTCATATGTGACTCGGTTAGACATCAAGTCATTTGATGGTTGGGTATATGTCCATTCATGTGTGGATAATTACAGTAGAGGAGCTATGGTTGGTAACAGTGTGTGGAGGGAGAAGGTACCTACAGTTGGTAACAGTGTGTGGAAAGAGAAGGAACAGTTCCGTTCAAAAGTTCGTGGTACACTGGCGGTGAAGGGTGCATAGTCTTTTGTACCCTTCCTGGACGACGGGTCACTGCGTCGACCCTCCCACCAACACACACAGTGGGACTGGCAACGGAGCAGTGTGAGTCGAACGAATACTCATCAAAAAAGAGATTGGAAGGATATTAATGTGAATATCGGCCAACGTTACTGCTGATGGATGATGAAGATGTGTTAATATCTTGTTGACGAGAGCAGACATCTATAGTGATAGGAGTATCCATTCAAATACCAGAATACAATAGGGAAATTAGTTTAGAATGAACAATCGCCTCATGTATGATTAACGGCAACAGTACGACGAAACGATTAATGGCAACAATCGCCTTATATATGCAGGCTGGCTCGTATTGCCACAGCGTTGGTCAGGGGGGTTGCCTCGGCCGCTGCGATAATGTAGCGTCATCTGCCGGGGTGGTCCTCCGAGGGGCTCCTGCTCTCCCTACCACACAATACAACACATACCCATTATTCAGAATGATTTTGACACTCTATGTTACCTTGACTGTAAATTTACATTTAAAATATAAACATGGTTAGAAATTATATGCCAGCTTCCATAACTCTACAACATAATACACAATAGTTTCAAAAGAAAGTTACAGCAGTGATTATTATTTACAGATAGGTCACCAATTTTAATAAAAAAAAATTAGCCATACAGAACTACCCACAAATAGTGATGCTGAATTTGGCAGTTAATAAACTTAGGTTAGGATGCCTCCATCTACCTCTATAAATATTTATAAGTTCCGTGGTCGAGGTTTTCCGACTCTTCACCTAAACTCTGAATATGATGCAGGTCTCTCATTCTTTATCTTTCAGTCATCAATGCTGCTATGGTCCGCTCCTTTACTGAGACAGCTATAACTTACCTAAGTCATTAAGGTTACACCTCTCCTCTTAGCCACCTCATCACAGTTGTGGGGGACAGGCCAACTACATGTGCCATACCCGTATGGAGAGACCATTATCACGGAGAGTGATAATGTGACCTCTGAGCACCAACTTTTCGTCTCTCTGATTCATGTTGGCTTGGTGGAGCTTCTGATCACTCTCATCAGCGGCAAATAATAACAACACCTCCGTGTGACACACACACACACACACACACACATATATATATATATATATATATATATATATATATATATATATATATATATATATATATATATATATATATATATATATATATATATATATATATATATATATACTGTATATATAGCTAGAGTATTATACGAAAAACTTCAAGTAATCAATACATTGAAGACTCTTGATATATGAGCTCTGTTCACTTAATTTTTATGGTGTTCATTCGAAACCAATTTCCCTATTGTATTCTGATATTCGAATGGATACTCCTATCAGTACAGTTTTCTTCTCTCGTCAGCAGGATTTTCATATCAATATCCTTCCCATCTCCTTTTGATGAGTATTCGTTCGAATCACACTGCTCCGTTGCCAGTTCCACTGTGTGTGTGTTGGTAGGAGGGTCGGCGCAGTGACCTGTCGTCCAGGAAGAGTACAACAGGCTACGCACCCTTCACCGCCAGTGTACCACGAACTTCTGAACGGAACTGTACCTGTGGTTGGTAATAGTGTGGAGGGGGAGGCAAGGCAACTCAGAGCAATACTTAATGTACTCCCCCCTCAGGTATAACTTAACAGACAGGTCGAGGCTTGTGAATCATCGTGTGAGAGACGACACTTAATATGAGATGGAAATTTCATGTTTTCCCCAACTACACAGGAACACTTGTGAGGCCACAGGCTATGACTGAGGCCGTAGTTACTGTACACTAAGACCCTGCACATACACACACCCGTACACATATAATTATACTGTAGGCCTAAAATATAAATCTTTATTATTGATGCAACCTTGACGGGATAGGCTACGTTAGGATGGTTAATCATAATTTAAAATAAACTAGGGAGCCAATCTTCAGGTGAGTCCATAATAAGGTAACCTTCTCTGCCACTAATGGAACACCAGTCATACGTAATGGAGACAGTAATACAAAGCCCTTTAACGTTTGACAAGCAGCAGTCAGCTTCAATAAAGTTTATAACTGGTATATAGAAAGCAATTGAAACTCCTTTAACTGGAAAGTTTTTATCCTTTCTCTTTCGCATTGAAGGAGAAAGCAGCAGTAGTGTAAGAAATAATTCTTTTCGTCATCTTCAAAATGTTTCCAACAAATTTCAACTTTTGTTTCCGTAAATGTGGTCTGCAGCTGTGGAAGACGTCTTGCAGGTACTTGCTTAACTTCTTTTAAGATTCTGTAATTTAAAAGTTAGCGGGCAACGACGCCAGAGAAAGTAGGAAAACTTTTCATTTCTCAAGTTACTTTCGTCAGAACAATTATTGGTCAAACTAATGGCGTCTCTACTTCTTTATTCGCATAATTGAAAACGACTATAACAAGATCTCCTCCCTGTGGTCTTGTGATTGTGTTTTAGAAAAAAACAACAACACGATAAACAAAACTATATTTCATTGTTTTTCACGCCGACAACTTACACAAAACAGATTAATCCACCAGAGTGTATTAAACCCGTAAGGTATAAGCTTATTTAATCCACCAACTACACACGTAAAAGAGAAAATAAATCCACTATGGTGTCCAGTCAAACAGTGTACGATAGAGTCCACTACACCTGGAAACAAAACGTTTTATATCCAGTTTCCACACGAGTGAGTTACGCTCGTACAAAGGAATCACTCTTATTGCTGCATGAAAATAACACCGGGTGTCTGGTGCATAAAAGAACCAATCTGTAAATTAGTGTAAGCAATTACGCTTCATCAACACAGTGGAATACATACCTGTTTATGATCACAGTAACAGAGTCGCGAACTTAAGGCTCAAAATTTATGCTTAAAAAATATAATCAATATGACTTTTTCTCTCGAATAGAAAACTCTGGCCCTTATTTTTCTCACTAAGAACTTAGGATCGACTTGTGTGAAACGTCTACATGAACAGTATAAAAATGCACTTGACTAGAGATAACTAAAAAAAAGTAGGATATTAAATGATAATAATTTAGATTTTACTATTATTTCACGGGTATTGTTCAGTAAAATTATATAACCTTTAACACAGTGGGTCTACAACGCGCCTGGCACACACACACACACACACACAAAATATTCATCAGTTAAAACAGAAAAGAAGTGTGAAAAAAAATTATTCGACTACAGCTGAAACATTTCCCTGACAATGATTCTTAACAGATGACACTGGCCAGCTGCCTCTCTTACACTGCCAGTAATGACCAAACGGCATGATGATGTAAGAATTCCCAAATTCCTGAAATTGTGAGTATAAAAAGGTGGATATCAAACTGAATAACTCGGTAAATACTGCGCAGATTTTATTCAATACAGTCAAGGTTAGGGAGTATGTGTATGTGTGTGTGCAGCAGTGAAACCATCAAAAGAAATTTTACGGTCATGGATTTAAAGTCAATCAGTGTAATCTTAATATAATCTGGCCAGCCCAAAAATGTAAACTGTATCTGATTGTCGACATAAATTGAGGCAATCAAAGGTTTTATTTAAAGAAAAAATACTCTCCCCCTCTCCATTTTTCTCTTTCCTTTCACAGCTGCATTTCGTTCAGCACACTGTTCCACTTCAGTCGTTACATGAGGTTCTCTTCACAATCATCAACTTGGTTGAATATATTGTTCAATATAAAACATTTAAACAAACATCGAACACTCTCTCAGAGCAACCACCTGAACGATAATAATAATAATAATAATAATAATAATAATAATAATAATAATAATAATAATAATAATAATAATAATAATAATAATAATAATAATAATAATAATATCGTTGAACAGAATACATACACATTGTAGTTTTGCGCGCGCGCGTACGCACCTACACACACGCGCGCACGCGCATACACACGCGAGATCGTATGCAGAAATCTTTTGCCAATCATTTTATAAATCTTGTTAACAGCTTCGTTTTATATATGATTACGTGTCTCTTATTCCTTCATGAACTTGCTAAAAGCAAGAGAGAGAGAGTGAGAGAAAATGGGGGCAAATGTAAAACAAGAAGGAGGTAGGGCGCCTCGGTAATAAATCTCTGAACAGTATGGACTTTTCACTTCAAGACCGTGGAAATAAAATTTACAGTTTGTGCGACTTTAGTACACTGATGCGGAGGTCAACGATGAATTATTGCACATTATATGAAACGATCCTTCCTAGTCAAAGCAAATCCCGGGAGCTTATACGATTGGAATACAGTAACTAAATTCAGATTTGAAAAATTGATCTATACTCAACTCCTTAATCTCACACAACTGCTCTCTTCTTTATCCACCTGTTCATTCATTTCTAAAGCCTGCAGTAACCACCCGTGCATTGAAAGTGTTGCAACACGGTAGCAGTATTTACCGTTTCTGCATTTGCAAGCGAGGTTCATTAATTTCCCACACCTAAATTACACAGTGTTCCTGGCTCTGAATTACAGCTAAGCCATTCCAGGACTTGGGCTTTTGAAACAGTGAAAAACCTTAGATTTTCATATATGATGTTTTTGGCTAACTTACTGAATGAATATTTTAATGTTTACCTTCCCTTCTCATGAAGACTTCTATTAACTCATTTATTACCTGCATCAGTATTTGTTATATTAAGTTGTATATATCTGGGGCTGTCAACATCTTACGCTTCTGATGGTAATAGGTTACTGCTCGGAAACACTCAATAAACAAGAGAATAACTTGCGTAAAAAGTCATTGAACTAAGACATTTTAGACAAGTTCCTTTATACTGTTTGCTTAATGTAAAGATCACACACACACACACACACACACACACACACACACACACACACACACACACACACACACACACACACACACACACACACACACACACACACACACACACACACACACACACACACACACACACACACACACACACACACACACACACACACACACACACACACACACACACACACACACACACACACACACACACACACACACACACACACACACACACACACACACACACACACACACACACACACACACACACACACACACACACACACACACACACACACACACACACACACACACACACACACACACACACACACACACACACACACACACACACACACCCCCCCCTAGACTCCTCAGCATTACCTAGGACACAAGACATTAAAATGTAAGGATTAAGTTGCAACACTATAAAACATACATACACTTAACACAACCCTAACACCTGAGACGAAACTTACATGAGACGACAGAAGCACTTGGGTTATGTCACAAGATCTATCAACCAACTACTATTTTCCAATTTCCTCACCTTTCTCTTTGCACTATCCACCAACCCCAAGTCCCTCCAAACTCCACATCAGCCTTCAAGACCAGATCCCATATACCACCAATCTATGCACCAGCGGATCAAGATCTCTTCACACTTCACTTCACCCAGCGATTCGATTCGTATCACCAAACAACTCAGACTTCCACCATGCCGATTTATCATTAATAATCAGCACCTTATTAACAAACACTACCGGATCAGGGACACGAGCTTCAACATTTAAAACAGTTACAGCTGTATCAGAGCCAGCGTACAGGTCCCCTCTATATATCTAGGCATCTGGTTCAGAAAAAAGTGACTCATAACATAAACAATACAACAACTTCATTTACATGTAGAGGGGAGGCGGTGTCGTAATACCATATGCTAAAGTTGTACGCTACTCGTAGAACCCGGAATAATTTCCATAGCCTACACGAGTTATATAGACAGCACTTCAGTCAGACACACAACATGTCACATGATGTTTTTTATCTAACCTTTATGTACTATTTTAAGAATTTATATTATTGTAAAAATATATTTATTTATAAGTTTTGGAAGTTAACGTATAAAATGATTTACAATATTATTTGGAGAACAGTTGAAGCTGAACTGTGAGGAAGGACCTTGGACGGAGACGCCCGGTAGGAGGAGAGTACAGGTGTGGGTAGAGAGTATCATTACTTATAATAAAGTGGCTCCTGATCCTCAGGGGCCACAATCTAACCTAATCATTAGGCTTGAAGCTTCCAGTATTACCCATAAGAGCTCGGCCTCAACTTTTGTAATTAAGTTAATGTAGGTTGAGGCCTATTGGGACTGGGGTCCATTTTCATTATACTAAAAAACGCCGGCTGCTGTTCTAGTAACTCCAGTTCAGTTTTGACAATAGTAACATCCTGATCTGTGTTCATCTTGTCTCTATAAACCTGGGACACGTTGCCTGTAATCCTCTGGTGTCGTGGTACCAACAGCAACATCCCGGTGACAATGTTTGTTCCTAAGACCTTAACGACCCTGGAACACGCTCCGGGTAATTCCGGGATGATGAGCTATTAATAATAACGTCCCTGCAGCTGTGAATGTTCATTGACGCTTAATGACCTGTGAACACGCTGGCCACCACTGTGGCTGGGACCTAAGCGCTGCAGCAGCTAGTCTTGTCCTGGCAGTAACTTGTGTTTCATCTTGTTCTTGATATTATACTTTGTTCATACGAGATTTTATTAATTAATTTGGCATACGTGGTTTTTACAGTTAAATACAAAAGTCTTAAAAGTTGAGACGTTAGCTTTTTCTTGTTGTTACTTTTTATCAGACTCAAGCTACATCAAGGTGGGCAATTACGTAGAACATGTTTTTTCCTGAATCAAAGCAATCACCCGTTTACTCTACGCAAACAAAGCTCTTTATCAAAGTGTACAAACGTTTGCTTCATTAATCTTAATTATGGGAGACGTGAATGATCAGAGAAGATTTAAGTAAATATTGACCTTCTCGGCTTCTATAACAGGTGGTAGATTGGAGATGAGTGAACAAACACACCAATATGTGATAAGTTGGTGTCAAATTCTCTAAAGAGTTCAACGTAGCTTTTTTCAGCTAGGGGAGAGTCCTGTGATGATGGAGAGCATAAGGTCAACAACCCTAATCTCCCTTTTACTGACTGGTCATAATTACCTTAACAGTCTAAACGTTATGTGTCCACCGAGCAGACAATCACCCAACAAAGGAAGACCTATGCTACGTGGCTCTGAATAAGTCAAACATAGTAATAAAAAAAAAGAATAGCATATGCGATCCAGTGTTCCTGTTTGCCTCTCAATACAGTCGAGTGTAGTAAGTGTTGACCTTTTCTTTGGAGTCAGCTTGGGTTCAATTCAGGTACTTTTAAATATTAAGGAAATTTCCCTAGTTAAGATTTTAATTATGTACGCGCTTAGGAAGGGTAACTTTTAATATTCTACTTCGTGTCGTCAGTAAAATCCAGTACATGATGAGTCTCCGTCTTTAAGTTTAGTAATATTCCTCACATCTTGAGCATCTGCGACATTCATGCTTCATCAACCAAAACAACTAATATTTGTCGCCTTACACGCTGGCTTAACTAACACAACAAAGGGATAAAAAAAACCTCATAATAAATCAATCTATACCAAATATCATTGATGAGACAGTGAATGTGAATTAGTGACAACAGCACCAAATACTCAATGGAAGTGAGTGTAGCAGTAATAAACACCCCTTACTGTACATGACAAGACAATGCTATACAGTGTTCTGGGAAATGAACCATAAACCTGAAGTCACGTCGTTTGTGTAGATTGAATTAAAGGAATGTTTTATCATTAGAAACGTTGATGAATAAAATGTACCATGACAGAGATAAAGTTAATGGCAAATAATGAACGATTATGTTACTTCGGTACAAGCACTGTCAAGCAATTTTATAACCTGAATGTTCTTTATAATTATTAGCCAGGAGAAAGAAAGAAAGAAAGAAAGAGATAAAGAGAGAGAGAGAGAGAAAGAAAGAAAGAGTTGGTAAAAATATTGTCTCATAAGGTGAGGTTTATAACTACTCCGAGACTACGTTAGGTCAGACGAATAATGGAGCAGAATTTAATATGGAATTCCCTTCGGCTTCTGGCTTTAACCCGAAGGCAATTGTATGAAACTGTCTGGTCTAAGAAAATGGAAATGCCAGGAATTTCATGGTGCATTGTCACGGCGACGTTTACAGGGTGAAAATTGTGTAGAATTTGAATATATTTCCGAAGGTCCAAGAATTTTGTATTTTGAATTTTCATAAAAAAAAATATTGCATACAACTATTTCACACCCACCCACAGATACACACCCCGCCCCCACCCACAGCTACCCACACACACGGATATATACACATTTACACATACACATTTACGGCTATGTACACTTACTTACACGTCAAGTAAACAAGTGAGTTTAACTGATTAAAAAAAAAAGTATTCTTAAGATGTATTTCACCAACAAATATTCTTAAATCAATCTCTCTCTCTCTCTCTCTCTCTCTCTCTCTCTCTCTCTCGTTGGTATCCCTGTCCTTTTCAGTCCACCTTTCTTCTTGTAGCTATACCTGGAGCTTCCTTCCTTCATTCCTTGCCCATTATTATTCTCCCTACTTCCTCCTCCTTCTACTACTCCTTCCTTCCTTCCTTCCTTCCTTCCCGACTCCATTACCCCCCCTTGCTACAGCCTCTCCGCCAAACACACTTAACACATCATTACTCCTTTGTCCGTCACAGTTCCCTAAATTTCTCTCCCCTGTTGATCTTCACTTAGCCGACATTTGCTCAGGTTCTCATCTCATACCTGTATAGTTTCCTTTAACACTTTCCCCCTCTTCACCACACTGTATATTTCACTTCTCCCCTCCACTCACTTAACCCAAAGTTTAGTTCCCTTATTCCTTCCCTCACTGCCAACATTGTGTGTGTGTGTGTGTGTGTGTGTGTGTGTGTGCGCAGGGTAACACCACACACAAAGACTGGCAGGAATTTCCAGCTTTAAAGGTCGATTTATTTATTTTTTCTCTCTCCTGCCAACACCTGTCATCGAAGAATGTCTAGTTGTTTAATCTCTCTCTCTCTCTCTCTCTCTCTCTCTCTCTCTCTCTCTCCGTGTGTAAAGTAAAATTAAAGCCTAAGAAAGAAAACTTTTTCAGTACTAATTATCATTGACTACGCCTCGGCAATTACTTGTGACTCGATTCAAGGTCATTTCACTGTTACCATTGTAAACAAATGAAGAACTATGGTCATTCTCCTACTCCTCCTCTTCCCTGCCTTCTCTTCCTTCTATTCCTGCCGCCTCCTCCTCCTCCTCCTCCTCATTCTTCCCTACATTATCTTTTTCCTCTTCTCTGCGTCTTCCTCCTCCTCTCTTCCCTACCTCCTCCACTTCGTATTGACCGACCTCTCAGTTCACGCTTCTTGCTTCGTTACTTTATGGTCTCTCACTGTGGCTGTGTGGCACAACTTTATGCGTTTATTTTCTCCACTCCATTAGATCTTCATCCCCTCAAGAGCTTCTCGCGACCCATGTCCAGCGTCTGTGGCCTTCAACCCCCTCCCCTCGCCTCTTCTCCCCATCCATTCTCATCCCTCCCCATCCTTCCCCATCCCTCATCATCCCTCCCCATCCTTTCCCATCCCTCCCTATCCCTCATCATCCCTCCCTATCCCTCATCATCCCTCCCTATCCCTCATCATCCCTCCCCATCCCTCCCAACACACTCCTCGGTGGAAATTGTTGGTGCTGATCAGATTAGTGGCCAACACTGAACTGCCCAACCACACAACTGCCGATCCGACGACTACCCGATAGTACAACTACCAGACCAGACAAATAACAACCATATATCTGCCAGGACTAAACAAGTGACTGGAACACAACACTCAGTTTATATACGTGTTGGAGCCTCACACAACCTGCCTGTTCCACACATCAATACACTGACTGGGATATCTCCATGATACTCCTCCTCGTTGGTTCCTACTCACCATATGCATCACCTTTCACCTCCTAAGTAAACGTTCATTAGGTCATTCCCTTTGAAGGCATCCAAAACAGACATGGAACTCGGTTAATTGGATCCGTTTGAGAGTTGGCAAGATGTGGAAACAAGAGTCTGTTACTGGGATCAACTAAATAGCTCAACGGTGCCTCACTATTTCGCTCCGGACAAAGATCATCATTTGCAACCTTCGCACCGCTGCTGTCTGGCTCCCGAGTGCAAAACTCTCGGGAGTGGCCCTGAAAATCGTTTGAGGAAAGAAAAGGTGAAAAGCTCTACTGAATCAACGTTTTCATTCCTTCAACTATCGAAATGTCAGGAGTTGGGGGAAGAGAAGATGAAGAAGGTAAAAAAATAACAAAGAAAATGTTGTAAGTCATTATGAAGTTATAATGAGATAAATGGAATAGACAAAGACAAACAAATATAAATACTGAGACAGGAAGAGACAGGTAATTATAGACAAACACAAACTGAGAGATAAATGAGATAAAAAGAGGAAGATGAATATATATACAGAGACCGGAAGTGATAAATAAAGATACACAGACAAAGAAGGAGAGAGAGAGAGAGAGAGAGAGAGAGAGAGACGAGTCAGTAAGCTGGGTAGTAAAGTTAATGAGAACCAAAAACTGAAACACGTATAGAATTAGGGGTGGGATGGACGTGTGTGTGGAAGAGGGTGGGGAGAGGAATGAATGTTTGATGGCTAAGAGACACCAGATTTAAACAAAGTGGTAAGAAGAGGAATGGTTGAGAGAGAGTGGCAGTGTGGTGTGGTGTGAAATATGATAGGCACGACAGAATGCTATTGCTGGTATTGTCACCTGCCAACAAACAATTACCTGGATGGTTTTGTCCACCGGCCACTATTACCAATTACCTTAATGCTATCATACTGTAGGTATTCGGTTATTTCCAATTTCCTGATTATTTTGTTGTCATCCGGCCTCAGCGAGTTATGCGGTATCTGTTGCTACTATCATGTGGTCATTACCAGTTATCCGGCTCCACAGACTACGGCACATATGACGAGTTCTGAAGCCAAGTGAAGGATCTGCCACACAGTCAGTAGCCGGTTATGATATTTTGAGGAAAATTACACATTTACATAAAACTCATGCATTTTAATAAGAAAAATCCGGTTTAGGTTGGTGGCGGTGGTAAGGGTATATTTTGGGGAACGGTGATGGTAATGATAGTGGTAGCCTTGACTGCAATAGAGGAGATCATGATGACAGCTTAGGTAGTTGTAGGGTTGGCGCAAGTGGTAGTGGTAGGCACGCCGTAGCGCTACAGTACTTTCCTCAATAATTCACTTGGTGTTTCTTATATGAAAAACTTAAGTCGCCTGGCTCCTGGGTCTGCTAAGCGTCTTTCACTTATATCCGAGGTTCACAAGTTCGTATTCATAACGTGTCTTTTACATTATTTAAATTGCTCTTAATGCATTTAATAATGATATAACTTTTATCAAATGGTGTGAGTCCTTGCCAGCGCACTTCTTGACTCTCACGTTGTTGGTAATGTTAGATTAGATTAGGTTAGGTTAGGTTAGGTTAGGTTAGGTTAGGTTAGATGACTTGGGTCTAAACGGAGGAAGATAATGTGATGGAAGAAAGGCACCAGAAGCCTCCGTTACTGAACGAGAGTGTTGAGGAGGCTCTCCATGGAGGCTTGACTTAGGAGGGTAAAACATCATCCCTTTTCCTTATATATTACACTTTCCTAGGGAGGTAAAAAAAAAAAGGCCTCCAGACAAAATAAATGGTTTATTCGAGAGGCCGGCAATGGGATCCTCTCAGACCGTTTAAAACCTGTCGATCTGCTCACTCTATCAGGCCTTTTGTAAGAGGAAGAAGTACCACCACTGTCGTTGGCTCTCCTTACCTCTTCTAAGGAATCCTCTTGATTGACGCTAATGGCTTACACAACACTATAAGAATTACGACAAAAGTAAGGAAAAAAGAAATACACGAAAATAAAAATAGTCGAGCAAAAGTAAAACTCGTCAGCAATGATTCTCCTTTTACTTTTCTGTTTACGGGCTGATGTCGAGTACGGGGTACAGATGTACTGTACTGTACCATAAGAACTGGGGGCTAGGTTAACATGAGTGTGTGTGTGTGTGTGTGTGTGTGTGTGTTTTCTTATTATTTTCAATCAGGAAAGAACCAACGGACGTGTGGTGGCAGTAGAGGGGTGGATGGGTGGCAGTAGAGGTGTGGATGGGTGGCAGCAGAGGGGTGGGTGGGTGGCAGCAGAGGGGTGGGTGGGTGGCAGTAGAGGTGGTGGGTGGGTGGGTGGGTGGGTAGCAAGGGGTGGGTGGGTGGCAGTAGAGGGGTGGATGGGTGGCAGTAAAAAGGGGTGGGTGGCAGCAGAGGGGTGGGTGGGTGGCAGTAGAGGGGTGGGTGGCACGACACACACTGGGAGGTACTGTCTGGACAGCGGATACGGAAGATGAATTACGCGTCACTTGGGCTACTGCCAATACGCTATTTGTCGATATCTGGGAAGGATTTATAACTCTATGGGCTCTTACGAGTACCTCTAAAGCGCATGCTAAGTCTTTTTAACAGTGAAACATTCTTTGTACGACCCACATACTTAACCTAACCTAACCTAACCTTTATGAACAAGGAATACGCCGATATATTTTAATAACTGATGACGTCAGAAGATAGAGAAATACAACAGTATCAACACCAGCTACAACAGTATCAACACCAAGGGTGAAAATAAATCTCCAACAACAGTAGCCGCAACAAGAGGTAAACACACTGCAACTCAAGCACCACCAACAAAAATACCAGTTTGTATATGGAATGAAACCTGCTTCATTCATACGGTTTACTGTTGGTTCTGAGCTGATTGAACTCTCGCAAATTACCTATTCAGTAGGAATCATTCTCTTTCTCCTCCCGGTGCTATAAAACCTTTGTAATTGTAACCTACAGATCTCACAACAAATTTGTAACGTTTTCGTATCGTGAATAATGTGTGCAGAGATTTAGAATCATATTTTACAACGGGGCGTAATACTGTAGCCATTATATACGATACAAGGAATACAATTAAATGTCTTGTCACTAATAAAACTTCTGGATGATGGTTAAATACGTTACGTAAGTCTTCAGTGCATTTGGTAAGCTGTGTTAACCTGTGATACTAGTAAGAGACAGAAATATTGGTCAGTAAAGAGTGAACTGATGAAATTAAACATACTCTGGTCCAGCCTTCTCGAGATGTCTATTGTATATACAGTGGCTAGAGTTGCCATCACACTACATGGTTCGTGCCATACTTACACACACATGCCGTGACCCAACTTACATTTAGGAACATGCGTGTAGATACAAAACACGCATAAACAATTAATCATTATATATAATATATCAAGGAGAATTTACCACAAATCTAAATATTTAATTAAACAAATCATTACTCCAGATGAAGCTCGCCGTGACCACCAGACCACCACCGACACTTGTAAGAGCTGGGGCGTCCACCACAGACACTGCTGAATATTGTCACCATTGTATCCAGTATTTGTAAAGGACCACCAGTCAGGTTCGTAATAATGTGGAGACACATGTAAACACGATAGGTATGACTTGCACAGAACATTGTTTGAGAATCAGTGGTTGAGAGGCAGTGTCTGTTCTGGTGGAAACTCTATATATATGGAAGTGGAGGTGTGGGAGTGATGGAGAATAATGCTGTACGCTGTTTTCTACACATCGTCTTGTAGTCACTAGTACATCACAGGTTGGGAAGAAAACAAGAATAGTAGAAGTAGTTGAGTTTGGGAAGTGAAGCATTGTGTAAATATTAATGATTTCAAACACAAAAAGTTCAAGGATGTTGAATCAAGGAGGATGTGGAGATGATAAACTAAGTGAGTTTGGTGATGCTGCACAGTTGGCCCTTCTATCTTATATTGTTGTCATTAATAATACCGAGGAGTCTGGTGGGTGGTGTAACCTTATGAATATTGGGGCCGAGTGAAACGGAACACTGTGGAACGTGGAGAGGTTGGTGGTGACGTAGTTAGTGGTTGTCAAAATAATGAAAACTTGCAACGAATGACGCGATAATCAGCAGTGCTTTTGTCAACACTGATGCCATTAATACACCATATATAGTATTAGCCAGAAAATTACCTCTTAATATAAATAATTAGGTGTCACGTGAGAAGGGTCGTGAGGAATTATTTTTCAGAGGTTAATATATAGATCTAAACACAAAATTTCAGGAACTTTAATTCATCATTTCTTATTTTAATTGGACTTAAGCAAGGTAGTTCCGAGAGCAGGAGGGCAAGTATGAGATAGTTTCTCTAAACATTTACTGATTGAAAATTTTAATAAGAACTCCGATATTTCTTTAAATCTGTTGAATATATGGAAGCAAAAAGTCAGCCCTCAGTTGTGTCAGGATGGTGTGACATAACTATTGTCTACTGTAAGTTCCTGTGCTACTCCTCACTCTGTGCTGTGACAACTTCTCTCTCTCTCTCTATCTCTGTCTACCTTATCTTTCAATTATCTTAGTCTGTCTATTTATCTGTCTCTCTCGACTACTGAAATTACATCATTACCTTGGACAACCCCGTCAAAACACACAGGTCCCATCCCATCATAACTCCTCGTGTCAATACCTTTGTGAGTTGAAACGTGCAGCTGTTTTACATTGGCTAGTGTCGCTTAATTAGTTGTGTTTCCTTGTTTAGTCGTCCTAAATTACCTGTGTTAACTAATGGTGTGTTATTACCTTGTGTTACTTAGGTGAGTGATGTCTTGTCGTTGATGTTGTTTAGGTGAGTGATGTTGTATCGATGTTGCTTAGTGGCAATTTAATTTGTTATATATATATACTGTATATACTGGTGGTGTTATAGGGACATTGCTTTTAAAGGTTTACTGAGAAGGGTTCTTAAACACACACCGACGGAAATCCTCCATGTCAGGATATTTAAAATGCCTTGTATTAATTACCATCATATACACTAAATAGCAAACGGCTGCTATCCGGAGCTCACTTACTAAGACCAGAAATAATGGATTCCTTTGTTTTAGTTATAATGATAATTAATTTCATTGTATTTCTGATATGCGCATAAAATTGTTATCTGGGTGAAGAACAAACACATATTTTGTCCTTTAGCAGTTGCCATTAAGTAAATACATATTATATCTATTATTGTAAAAGGTATAGTTTATCTTAACTTAATTAAAGATATGTTTACGTTTATAACACCTGGTGACAACTTTCCTGTTAGAAGTATTAATAGCAACAGGAGTTCCCAGAGTTTATTACTTTAAATTATCCTCACTGTACCACAACATACAGTACGGTTGATAATATTAGCTAGTAAGTAAAGCTCTATGTAACATTATGGAATATTATATATTGTAGACGGTAATTAGAACGTACTAATTAACACCATAAGATAAACTAAAATGATTGTGTTTATTAATTCATAATATCTATAAAAAATTGTTTATCATCCGTAATATAATATTTCTGTATAAAATTAATGATGGTTACACTTGTTAATTTCTTATATTTATGTGTTATAAAACCAAGATGAAAGACCCAGCTTCAGAGGCCAGCGGACAACCCTCCACGTTCATTAAAAGTGGTAAGTGGATATAAGTGACCTTTAATGACATGGATTATTTACTTTAAAATATTTTCAAGTGGACAGGTTAAGTCTAGTTTCTAAGGCAAGAAGTCTAATATAAATGAGAATGGAGGGATCAAATTTAACCTTTTAAGTCCTATAGATCAGTTCCAAAAAGTCTTTAAGACTGAACGACTAAGATCAGCCACTCAGGAGTAAAGGCTGATCAGTTACAGTATATATAACTAATGAGAGTAATCTGTAAGGCTAAATTTCCAATGACAAGAGGTCAGTTCCTTTAAATCATTGGGAAGGAATTGGTGGTGGTGGGGGATGATCATAAACAGCTGCCAGAGGTGGTCTAGCACGTGGAAGATCACACCTGAAATATTTCCACTCAAATATTCACAGATCTTGGTGCCTCAGGGAGTGGGCTGTTGGTCCCCACCCACCACATCGAGCCCCGCGTGTCAAGACAAGTCAGCGGATGATTAAAAAAAATTTCATTGACTCTGACAACTGCTGACAGACCCCCACCCATCCGCCCATCTCTATTCACAAATGTATCTGATTATATTTATGTCTATATATTGTTTTTTCTGTTATTATTGTTGTTAAATTATAGAATTACATAGACGAAAACCCACACACACACACACGACGGTACAGTGTGAAGTGACAGAGATTTACTTTAACTAATGGGGTTAATATAGAAGCAATTACTCTCCTCAGCGTCTGCCGAGTGGCTGACTGAGTGAAGGACAAACAAACAAACAAACGCACAAACAAACAGACAAACACACACACACACATGGATCCAGAAGGTGTATTGTATCACCTGAGTTTGTCCTTGATCTATTCAAATGGAATTCTCTCTCAGGTAACAGGGAATCCCACTCCACGGTGATGTTTGAAAAGCTATTAAGGCGCTCTATGAATACTATCATCAAGGGGTGGAGGGTATGTGATCTTTTCCCTGAAGATATACAATACTATAGTTTTGGGGGGAGATCTCAGAAGTGTGTGAGTATACCCTATCTGATCAACTGAAGGTTCACCCCACACCAAGTATGTTGTACCTGAAGATTAAACACCCTAATGTCATCCTAACCTAACCTTACCTGACCTAATCTAACCTGACCCAACCTTACCTGATATAACCTAACCTGACCTAGCCTAACCTGACCTAACCTTACCTGACCTGACCTAACCTTACCTGACCTAACCTTACCTGAACTAGCTTTACCTGACTTAACCTACCCATACCTGATCTAAAGTTAGGTTCAGAATAAACCTTATCTTCCACAACCCAGTAAAAAAAATTTAAGTCGTCCTCCACTACCCTGAATAAATCTTCCTGGTCTCCTCACGACAGCTGCTGCTCTTAACGCCAACGACAAGAAAAAAAAAAGCAAATTATTTCAACCTTCAAAGACAAATGTTAGTAAAAGCAATTAGGTGGGCTTCCCAGACACTACACTTGCTAAAGCTAAAAACACACACACAGACACAAGACACGCACACAGACACACACACATATACAGACACGCAAACACACAAGCACACAGACAGACACGGAGACTTTATTTTCCTGGTAATATAGTGTCAAAGTACTACAGGTGTTACATAATAATGCTTCCCGATTTCACCGATAAAATTAATAAGGAAAAATGTAGTGAGAGCTGATGCAAACTCTTGTTCGTTGAAGACTTGAGATGAACGTTTAAAGCTGAGGATTATGTTTCCAGCCGAGATAAAGCTTTTATGAGAACGTTGATGACTGGTTAAACTTTTAAGAATGAATTAAACGTTAAGGCTGAGGTAAGCAATTAAAGACTAAATCAAACGTACTTAAGACTGAGCTCAACTTTAAAGACTGATATTAATTTTTAAGACTGAGATAAACTTAAGGGAAATACTCACGGTCTTTGTCATGGATATTTAGATACGGAGAAGAATGAGACCTTTTTACTTGATGCTTCTTCTCTTAATGATGAAAAAATATATATTATCAGTCTGCAATCTCTCACATAACTGAAAAAAAAAATTTAACTTGAGAAAATGAAAGAGATGAGTTTTCCTTGTTTCACCATGAGATGACTTAACTGGCTACTGAGGCGCTAAAGATGCCAGGGAAACTCAATTTAACTCTTCTTTATTCTCAAGCAAAATTTTACTCCACTTGCAAAATTTCAGTGAAGTTTAATGGAGTTGGCCCTCGTGATTTTGTTATAGGAGAGTGTTGCCTTGGTGAGGGTAGAGTTAGAGGCTTGAACGATACTGTGGAGCAGCAAATGGTACCACAGAGAAAATGGGAGGACTATATGGAAACAAAGACGCATACATCCGAAGCATATCTACACGCCCGCCCGCCCGCACATACAAACACAAACATATTTATTCGGCACTAATCGGAATTAAATGTAATGTAAGGACGGATAATCGGTGCGGAAGTTACTGTAATTAATTCACCAATCCTTAGAAATAACTTAGTCAAAATATAGCTAAGATAAAAATAATACTATTAATTCAAATACCATTTATAAAGAATTTTGTTTTGTAATTATTTTTGTTTGTAAAGAACAGTAAATAATAAGAATATTGTTAATGATAAAAAAAAGGTTTCTAATTATGAATATTTATATAGTTTGTTCTATCAAGTCAAAACTCTATTTCTTCCCCTGATAAATAACTGAAAAAGACGAGATTTTATTTATTTATTTATTTTTTTTTTTGGGGGGGGGGGGTCTTTTCTCTTTCACTTGCTCTCGGTCGCAGGTGAGAGATGAGAATTAATAAGCCTTGGCGCTAATTAAAATACCTTATCAATGAAATTATTCGCTCACACCTCTTTGAGAAATGACTTCTCTTATGTTCGATTCAAATGAAACTCGGGATTTAGGTATAAATTTGGTAAGTTCACTATTTTTATTTTATATAATCTATCTTAATAAAAAACCTATTTCAATTATCTTAAACTCTGAATTACAAGAAAAGTTTGGCTCTCTTCACCTGACTCCTCTAGTTATACACACATACTGGGGTGAAACTTTCCAAAACCTACAAGGGCCCAATTACATTCAATATTAATAACACTAGTTCCTGCATTTTAATTTAACAACATAGTAAAAAGAGACCTGACCTAACCTAACCTAACCTGGATTCAATGACCAGGTTGCAAGAGGGTGAACAAACTGTATGTATCTTTTTGTTAAACCTTATTTCACGAGGCATTATTTTGTTTGTCGTTTTCTCTTCCATGTCAGCTACAACACAAGTGACATTTAATGAATAACATTGTAGTCTATATTGCACAAGTTTAAAGCAAAAATTCACTGTTGTCAAATATAATACAATATAAGTGATGGGTGGTTTTGTTACGGCCTGAAATGTCAGCGAATACATGAATATATGTTAGGTTATCATTTGTATGCTTTACAATGGCAGGAGTTCAATAAAGAGGAAAGCCAAAGACAAAAGAGAGCAGTGTCCAAAGAGGAGAAACTGACACAAACTTGATCTTGCTATACGCCATGGATGACACAGCAACACTCTCACGGTGCCAGTGGTGCTCATAATAATTTAGAAGGAAAGGGAAGCTTACTTGCCACAAGGTATTTCAGGAAACGAGTGAGAAAACTTTAACTTCAATTATGTGGAATAATTCAGTATAATAACAAACACACTATAAACTTATTCTATACTGGTCACAGTTTTATTGAACAAGTTATTAGTGAGACAATCTCTGCCGAACAGTGTAGTCATCACACACTAACATTCAGAGGGCCTATATGTGGTGCCTCAAGAGGAACACACATTATGCATGTAAAAGTGTGGACGCAACTGAGGACGATAACCATCACAGCAGACACTACACATTTTCTACACGACACAGCTGTTGTTTTTCGCGTGATATAACAAACACCTGTTGACACCAAGATACCAATTATTGATTTTCTGCCACGATCACCAGCGTGGCCGCCGCCTCTCACACCAGCTGAAAGGTTAACACTAAACACCTTGACTGATCTTCACCTCGTCTGTGTCAGCAGTTTAGTTTCTTTCCTTTATAATCTTCAATCCATCTTTTACTTCTCCATCTCGGAGAGGACGTTGGGTCCTTTTCCTATCAGACCGCCGCTACAAATTCATGAGTTGGGATATTGTGTTGGGTCCGGGGATTGACTGGACTCCCGAAAAGTGTCGCTACCTGATGGCGTGAGCGAGTGTGGTATAATTAATAGAACAGTAATTGTTTTAACAATAAACAGCAGCAGCAGCTTAACTCAAATCGCTATGGTCCTGAGAGAGTCCACAAATGTCATATCTCGTCCCTACAACATCGTTCTTGTTGATGTACTGCGGCGTGAATAGCCGATATGATCCCCATTTATCATATTCGGTCGTTGTTCGGTTTTTTTATAACCTCCCATCTTGGTGTAGCGAGACGAATGGGTGGTGCTAAGGTCCGTAGATCCCGACACGAGATCACCCTTGTCTTCCCGAGTAGTGCCATATGTCACGATCCTCCCTTATCGTCCACTGTCAGCACTATTAGAGATGAAAGCCTCTGAGATAACGAACTGTTCACAATATTACCATCTTTACTCATGAATTATACTCCGATACATGACAGAAGGCTAAATTTTAAGCCTTACCATTAATGAGTTGTGATGCAGAATATATTAGAAAAATACCTATTGATTGGTCAGAAAGTTCGTAATTGAATTTGTAATTGAAATTGCTGCTGAACTAATAAGAAAAAGTTTTGAATAAATTGGTAAGTCACGTTGACAGCTGAGATGAAAATATGTCCAATTATTGATCACTGCAACTCATAGCCTTCATGGGAGTTATCCTTTCTTTCACGTCTGGAATATTATTATTATATTTTTCACTGTTAATATAATATTCATGGTAGTCCTTAATGATGTACTGAGGTGATTATCGTCCAGTTTCAGCGAGTCAGGACTATGTGGGCGAGCCTAGTTACCTGTTGACTGTATACTTTGGTGTTTATAACTAACAAAAAACTGACCTGTTTGTCTGTCTGTGTATCATCGGGTCCTTGGTATATAGTAATTACAAGTTTATGTGGTTTACATAAATAAATGTTGGAAAACGCCGAAAGCATTTTGGACCTGTTTGACTCTGAGTTGGGCAGTGAAATTTGGGAGATTCAAGATTATGGCACTATTTCAGATATCACTTAACTGAATGACGCTTATTCCTATCTATCGTTGTAAAGTTAAAGGATAATAGACAGTTAACTTAATCATCAAATATAATGCCTATGACACCGGTGTTATGAAGAGCATCATATATCACGAGTGTTACATGTTATGGTGCGACCGTTTGCTTATTCACGAAAAAAAACCGAGCAAGTGTAATATGCATTTATTTGTGTTACTTATTCATTATTTGTTTATTATTTTTTACCCGCGGCTGTGTAATATATTCTCAATTTGTTTCCATGGTGGTACAACGGGTGCCTTTCATGCGTTGATAATTAAACGGCGCATCTAATATTCATAAACAATTAGTGCTGACGGCCGCATGACGAATGGGGAAAACAATAGGAAGAACAGCCGTAATTACTGCAATCATATCGGAAGGTCGAACACATGTCTTACAGATGATCACTTGCAGCAGGAACAGATGTCAAAATTACAGGTGAACGAACATGGCAACAGGAACAGATGTCACGAATACAGGTTAACAAATATGGAAGTAGGAACAGCTGTTACAAATACAGGCAAACGAACGCTGGCAGCTGAAACAGATGTCACTAATATAGGTGAACGAGCACTGGCAGCTGAAACAGGTGTCACAAATACAGATGAAAGAACACTGTCAGCTGAAACAGGTGTCACAAATACAGATGAAAGAACACTGTCAGCTGAAACAGGTGTCACAAATACAGATGAACGGACACTGTCAGCTGAAACAGGTGTCACAAATACAGATGAACGGACACTGTCAGCTGAAACAGGTGTCACAAATACAGATGAAAGAACACTGTCAGCTGAAACAGGTGTCACAAATACAGATGAACGGACACTGTCAGCTGAAACAGGTGTCACAAATACAGATGAAAGAACACTGTCAGCTGAAACAGGTGTCACAAATACAGATGAACAAACACCAGCGGCAGGAACAGGTGTCACACATACAGGTTAACTGGCACTGGCAGCGGCAACAGATATCACAAATACAGGTAAACAAACACAGGCAGCAGCAACACATGTCACAAATACAGGTGACCGAGGAGCGGCAGCAGCAACAGATGTCACAATTATGCGTGAACGAAGACTGGCAGCAAGAACAGGTGAAGGAGCACTGGTAGTACAAACAGGTGTCACAGATATACGTGAACGACCACTGGTAGCAGCAACAGATGTCGCAAGTACAGGTGAACGAGCACTGGCAGCTGGAACAGATATCAGAAATATTGGTGATCGAACAGTGGCAGCAGAAACAGATGTCAAAATACAGGTTAATGAACACTGGCAGCAGGACCAGGTGTCACAGATACAGGTGAACGAAGACAGGTAGCTGGAACAGATGTAACAAATAAAGGTGAACCAATACTGGCAGCAGCAATAGATGTCACAAATGCAGGTGAACGGGCAATGGCACCAGGAACAGGTTTAAAAAATATAGGTGAACGAGGACTAGCAGCAGATGTCACAAAGGCAGGTTAACGAACACTGGCAGCAGCAACAGATGTCACAAATACAGGTGAACGAAAACTGGCAGAAGTAACAGGTGTAACAGATACAGGTGAACGAACATTGGTAGCAGCAACAGATGTCACATATACACGTGAAGAAGCACTGGCAGCAGCAACAGATGTCACAAATACAGGTGAACGAACACTGGCAGAAGTAACAGGTGTAACAGATACAGGTGAACGAATACTGGCAGCAGCAGCAACAATGTCACAAATACAGGTGAACGAACACTGGCAGCAGCAACAGATGTCACAAATACAGGTGAACGAACACTGGCAGAAGTAACAGGTGTAACAGATACAGGTGAACGAATACTGGCAGCAGCAGCAACAGATGTAACAAACGCAGGTTAACGTACACTGGCAGCAGGAACAGGTGTCATAAATATAGGTGAACGAGGACTGGCAGTAGCAAGAGATGTCACAAAGGCAGGTGAACCAACACTGACAGCAGCAACAAATGTCACAAACGCAGGTTAACGAACACTGGCAGCAGGAACAGGTGTCATAAATATAGGTGAACGAGGACTGGCAGTAGCAAGAGATGTCACAAATACACGTGAACGGGCAATGGCAGCAGAAACAGGTGTCACAAATACAGGTGAACAAACACTTGCAGCTGGAACAGATGCTACAAATGTAGGTGAAGGAACATTGGCAGCTGAACAGATGTAACAAATACAGGTGAACGAGCACTGGCAGAAGCAACAGTGTGACAAATACTGGAGAAGGAACATTGGCATCTGGAAGAGATGTCACAATTACAGGTGACCGAGTACTGACAGCAGCAACAGATGTCACAAATGCAGATGAACGAGCACTGGCAAAAGCAACAGTGTCACAAATACAGTTGAACGAAGACTGGCACCTGGAACGTATGCAAAAAATACTGGTGAATGAAGTCAGGCATTTGGAACAGATGTCACAAATACAAGTGAACGAGCCCTGGCAGCAGCAACAGATGTCACAAATACTCGTGAACGAGCACTCGCAGCTGGAACAGATATCATAAATACAGGTGAACGAACACTGGCAATTGATTGACACAGCAATAAAACCAATACAATATTATCAATAAAAGCAGCAACAGAGGCTATAGCAAAAACAACATAAACCTCAAATGCAGGACTCAATTGGCACCAAGGAGTAAAGTACCATGAAGGAGTCAAGAAACACAGTGAAGGCAACATCCGGGTGATCCGCTCAGCCGGTGTTGTTGAGGTGTGGACGGCCCTCTATGGCTCTCATTTCTCATGGTTGATACCCCCCCCCCCTTATTAAGGTATATCGGTCTGGGTTATTACGTCTATAGATCCTGGCAAGAGAGTATTAGGTCTGTTTGAATGGTGTTATAAATTACGATCCCCATCTCGTTACCACAGCTAGCAGGCATATTACCTAGAGAGTTGGTAAGGTTAATGTAGTTCAAACCTTTGTTTATCATCCGACGAATTATAGTGTAGTGGATGTCGTTGTTTCTGTCATGTCAGTGAGTATTATGATAATTATTGTTATCTATACCAGTAGCTCTATTCGTTACCTTGTTACTCGCTAATGGAGAACAAATATCTGATCTTGTGGCTCAGTGTTTTAAAAGCTCGAATGTTAATATTCCTCTCGACTTACAGTATTTGTCTCTTCCCTTTTATAAATTACTGTCTATGCCGTTTTCTCTGTCTGTCTATACCGTTCTTCCTGTCTGTCTATCCACCCATCTTTTATGTGTATCACCATGAGATTTAACATACATACTCCACACGTCGCCAGTGGATACCCCTAACTAAGACAAACAATTAGTTCACCCTCGATCCTCATGGGATGTAGACGTGAAAATGTGAACAAGTAAAACTAAATTCAGTCATTAGAATGCTTGAGTGCCCTCTGAGGCGCGTCACTGTTGTCACCAGTCATTACCAGCAAGCGTAAATGTAGATATATTATACCTCTTTAATTATTTACATTATATTACGTTTTTATCTTTTCTTTGTGAACAACTGGTGTAATGACAATATACGGTAGTGGAAAATATCAGAGAGGACAACCTTAATAAGATCGGCTAAAATTGCCAATATATTCAGCAGTGTGTGGGACCTGAACTCTTGGGACTGCGTGCACCGTCTGTAATTGGTCTCTTGAGGCTTGTTGTCGAGGCCTTAGCTGTACGGACTGGCGTCTTGAATACTGCCATCACGAAGGATACGTACTTATAAGTCCAGCTGAAGTATAGTTTGAACGAAAGGGAAATATATCTCATAAAGAAAATCTTATATTGTACAGACTAAATTATTTTGTTCAAGAAATTCTGTTACTACAGTTTTTTGTATTTATGTGTAAGTATGGATGTAGAAGCCATCGATAAGGTTCCAGTAAGGCTTCTGACACACACACACTTCCCCCACGTGTATTCTTGAGGCATACATAAGGATAAATGACTCCATGATCATAGTGTCAATACCCCATACTTTCAGAATTATACCACCAAGTTGGGTAGGTGAGGACTGCAACAAGTCTAGGAACGTAAAACAAAAAATCAACCCCTATTTAAAATAAGTAGTAACACTTAGCAAGAGGGCCGGAACTTTTAATATTTACTGTAAAACCCATATCAGATTGCATATGATTGTAAATAAATTATACTAGCAACACTGGACATCTCATTTCCAACCACAACTCTCAGGTGTTATAACAAAACTATCAGGTATTGACATTATGGCCGTGAAGTAATTTATCCTTGTATATGCCTCAGGAATATAACCCCAGAGTAATGAAACGTATTTCCGAAACACAGTATCTGCCAGGATGGGTCCGATGACTTCTGAAATGCTACATGCAACTCGTGGTGTCCCGGGAGGGTTAGTAAGCGTGGCTCTGTGACATACTGATCCTATCACATTTGGTAACAGAACTTCATATTAATTGCGCCGAAATAAATACACATTACATTACATAATTAATATTGGAAGAACAAATACTGTCAATGTATACAGCCTTAACAACATCAACCTAGAGAAGTCGACTTGTGAAAGAGACCTAGGGGTACTTGTAAGCCCGGACCTCCGGCCTAGAAAACAGTGCGTTAATGTTCGAAATAAGGCAAACAGAGTATTGGGTTTTATATCTAGAAGTTTAAGTAATAAGAGTGCAGAGGTCTTACTGCAACTATATCTTGCGCTAGTCAGGCCGCACCTCGATTATGCGGTTCAGTTCTGGTGCCCTTATTATAGAATGGATATCAATTCACTAGAGTCGGTGCAGCGAAGAATGACGAAAATGATTCCGGGACTTAAAAACCTTCCATATCAGGATAGGTTAAAGAAACTAAACTTGCATTCCCTAGAAAGACGAAGAGTGCGGGGAGATATGATAGAAGTATTTAAGTGGGTGAAAGGAATCAATAAAGGAGATATAGATAAAGTTCTTATAATATCCGAGCAGGATAGGACTCGGAACAACGGATTCAAGTTGGATAAGTTTAGGTTTAGGAGGGAGATAGGAAGAAACTGGTTCACAAATAGGGTGGTGGACGAGTGGAACAGGCTTAGCAACCTTGTAGTATGTGCTGGAACGCTGGAAAGTTTCAAGGGGAGGCTGGATAGATTCATGGATGATAGAGAGTGGTAGTAACTCTCGACATGAGCTGCCATGCACAGGCCAACCGGCCTATTGCAGACTCCTTATTTTCTTATGTTCTTATATGCTAAATTATACAGGGCAGGAATGCTCAAATCCGTATATTTATCATCCATGGTCTCGTAATCATATAATGTTTCACAGAGTATGTGTACAGATTTTTTTTGAGATACTGTGTACATCTAAACTTACACACAGGTAGAAAAAATGTGTGTGAGAGAGAGAGAGAGAGAGAGAGTGGTGGGGCAGCAGAGAGAGGAGAGGCTCTGGGGATTACCATGCTGAAGAAGCACGAGGTAAATAATGGTTCACACGCTAAGAGCCGCCGGGTGAGGGAGTAAGAGGACGCCAAGAGGATGTCGCATTAGGCAAGAGGCCAGAAGTGTTCAGTTATGTACAGAATTATTCTTGACAAAAGAAAATGATGGAATATTTGTTTTTCCTAGAATCAGATATTATCGTCATTATAAAAGGGTATTACATTTTTAATAAACATTATTTAGGTAATGTTCACAAATCTTTGAAGTCTCAGGCAACAGGGAGCAGCCAACTACCCCCTCAGGAGTCCCAAGGTATTTCATCACACTCCGGTAATTATAGTCATAAACTGTCTGGTTAAGTTCATGCACGGAGAAGCTGCAACTGGAGAATTATGGGTTAATTTATGTAATTACCCTGATTATTTCATTCATAATTACAATAACTTTCAAAACTTGATTGGATGGCCACACATCTAGCCATGTTTGCTGACTCAATCTTCACGTCCCACAGAATATTGACAATAACCCGGAAACGAGATCTTATATTGATAAGGCGCAAAAGTTCTCGTCTTCAGTCAATCTGTGGTCTAATTTTTCGCAATTAACGAACAATTGACTTGTTTTTCTTTACTTTTTAATAACCAACGCAAGACGTATCAGGCAATTACCGGGGGTCATGTATACTCTCTTGGGGTCTTAAATTATGCCAAAAGTGGTATATAATTGTCTCAAATAACACTATCTTAGTGGCACCTTGTCAACTTATTAGACACAAATTAGTGGATTTAATAAATCAGAAACAGGGCAGTTGAGTTACTGTTGCTGATGCCCTTATTACCACTATATATGCAGGTGCTGACTTTCTCCAGGAGTCTAGATAATCACCCGGATCCCAACCTAACCTAACCCAACCTAACCTAACCTGCGAGTTTGTGGTAGCCAACATGTACAGTTGCCTCCAGGTGTGTTTATACTCCCTACCACTGTGCCTCGTGTGGCTAGAGAACTGATTAATAAGACTGTCCCAGGAAAACAGCCTTATCAATCACTTCCCTAGCCACATGTAACAACACACCTAGAGATGACTGTACCTCTCATAGGTAATGAGAACAAAGATGAGTCCCGTCATGGCTGTGGTGAGTAGTGACCACTCAATAGGAACCGCCGCCGATTAACCTTCATAAATCAACTGACATTTTAGCCTGATGATTGGGATAAATTTTTGTTTTTATTGCTTCAATTTAATGGAAATTAAGTTGAATAGGGTAAAAATTGCTACACTTCGTTTAAGACTTTTACCATTATAAGATAACCAAATAATACCCAAAATAAAGTTTGATTGCGTATGAAACTTTTCCTTTACATGTGTTATGATTCTCTACATGATCGTTTCCAAAAAAAGGAATTCATAGAAGTTAGCCCGGGTGGGCTAATGCCCTTAAAAAACAAAAAACCTATTTACTCACAGTTCAGGACTGTTTCCTAAATCAACATACAATATAGCCGAACCCACCAAGGGAATAATATACTAGATTTAGTTCTGTCAAACAGAAAACCTCATTCGGATTGTCGATGTGGGAAGCGAACTGACCACCAGCAATCACAAGGAAGTGAGATTTAAAATAGGAATTAATGTCAGTCGCAAGGAAAATTCACTGAAGTCCAAGATTTCTTAAGGGCAATTTTTGATAGGTTGAAAAGACAGCTGAGGGAAGGAGTGTTACTCTTAGGGGTGAAATTCATGACCTCACGAGCGGGTGTAAATAACGTGACCTCACATAATGTGACCACAGTGGGTGACCCCACTTTATTAAGTGAACTGACCACGATGACCTCATAAAATATGACCGCTGAGGTCATATTTTATGGTACCCTTACCAGGTGACCTGACCACGAGATATAAGGTTGACGAGTTCCACAACAATTTAAATAAAGAGTTAATTAATGCACAACGGTAGAATATACCACACAGAAAAATTCAACTCGAGTAAGAATGACGACAAATGGGAGAATAATTATTTAAAGAATATTACTGGACAAAGGAAGGCTCTAGGTAGGAGAATCATTCGGGGTGATGTTTACCTCCCAGATCATTTTAAACTGTTGCCAATAGGGTTATGACTGAGATAGAAAACCAAAGAGAAATAATTAAGTAAAAGTAGCAAGACACGTGAAGTCAAACCTAACATAACCAGCCAAAGAAACCTACCTAACCGCCCCTTAACTTCCTAGTCAGGGAGCTCCACCCCCCGAACCCCCTGCCATATTAAGCAGAAAGTATTTATATCTGTTACCAATGAAAGCAATTTGTTGAAAAGTCATGGTGTAATTTTACGTTTATTTTTGTGTGTGTGGACGTGCGGGACACTCGGGTCGAAGTCGAACGGCTAAGTTGTAAACAAACAGACCACACGAGTGGACTCCCCAGTATTTACAGTAAATAATTAATTTCTTCACGTACAAAGCACGTAGAGACAATTTTAGATCAGTTTTCTCCATGTTTTACCCCACAATTTCCCTCATCCTTCATGTCACTACAGGTGATAAAAAAAATAACGAAATCGAACAACTTGTGGTAGTTGTGCTGTTCTGGGAAATAACTGCAAAAGTTAGAGTACTTACCGAAGCGGTGTTTTTGCCTTCTGTCACGCCTGTTAACACTGTCGTCCACACTTTTAGGAATAAAAGTATCGATATTTTTATCATGAAACACTAAAGTTAATTTTTCAAAACCAGGAGTATGTTTATAGCAGCCGGTGACCATGGATGACACTGTATTTCCTGTTTAAATAATTTTCTGGTACTTTCACAAAATACTTTTCATCTCGGAAGTTTGTACAAAGAGTATTCCCGCATAACTTCATGAAAAATGCCCAATAAACCCGTAATGGGGTCAATTTAAACAAAATTCTTGCCTGCCGTGGACACCGGCGAACAGTC
Source organism: Homarus americanus (assembly GCF_018991925.1). Lineage (NCBI taxonomy): Eukaryota > Metazoa > Arthropoda > Malacostraca > Decapoda > Nephropidae > Homarus > Homarus americanus. The sequence continues at coordinate 3,674,823 of NW_024736650.1, forward strand.
AACTCTGACATATTTTCACAATGACAGACTTGCGTGAAGCACCAAACTGCTTCTTCTTTACCGAGATCACTAACTTAATCATCTGAAGTTTATATTCGTTTTCAATATATAGTAAAGTAAATTAACAAAAAATAAACATATAAACGAAAGAAATGTGTTATATATTATCTACATTTTGCCGTAACAAATATTTAATATCACAGAAAAAATAATCGGTGCACTTCGCCCCCGTGAGGAGGGTTGGTAAGCCTTCCGCTTTGCTGATGCATTGTGGGTCGTGTTACTCGTATAGTTGGTAAGATACACTGGCGCGATAATTAAAGTGAACTGAACTTGAACTATTCCTCCTGTCAACCAGTGAGGAAAAGTCCTTTTACTCCAAGAGAACGGGAGAGTTACTAATACAAATGATTGGCGATGAATAAATTACCCAAAATAAAAGTAAGCCTGGATACACATAGCATCCATGCTCAACGCTGACGAATAATGACCTCAACAGCATTTACGGAAGATCTGGGAACGTCAGTTTCAGTTTCAACAGTTTATTCCATATTATAGTAAACGGGATCCTAGTACTGTCACTGGGTACCCCTGTACAGTGTTACCAGAAGCATCTGGCAGGAGTCTCAAGTACATATATATTAAATGATACAAAGCGACTTACTAAAGCCTAAGGAAGGAAGGACATTCCTTCAAAATAACATCAATAGTATTTATGAAATATCTGGCCAGCATGCAGGTGATAAGCATCGTGCCTCCGTCAGGCGGTGGTCCAGCACTGTTGTGTTCGGGGACATTTCTGGATGATGAGTCGCACAGCAATCACGTCCCTCTTTCACGACCCTTTTCCGAACGCATCCGAGAAGTCAGGAAGTTTACGGAGGGCATCTACCAGGTGGGCTGGGAGTCCCGAGGAATGGTTGCTTCCCGAGCCTCTATTTGTGACGAATTTGTGTTCTAAGTTATCAAATTGTTAGAGGGACAACATAAGCAGATGTGATCGTGTTAGAGCCGGTGTTGGCAAGTCTATCCACTGCCTCATTCCCCGTGACACCGACATGACTTGGTATCCACAGGAATGTCACTGGACGCCCTGCATCCTGAAGTGATGACGTTAACCCTCGTATTCCGAGGCTGAGGTCCTTGTTCTCTTCTGATCCAGATGCGATCCCGTCGAGAGCAGACCTAGAATAACAGCAGACAAACAAGGGATAGGATTCCCGGCTTCTTCCTCAGCGAGGAGAGCAGCAAGGAGGGCTATCAGCTCGCCCTGAGTGGAGGAGCCCTGTTAAGACAAACACGTCTTTATGTTCTGTTATATTTTAGTTGATTTATATAATATATGTTCCTGAGTGAGAAAGTAAATACTGAGTAGGAACTGTGGAATAGTGTAAAGTTAATAGTTTGTAATGTTTGTAAACATACGATACATACCTAAGCGATACATACCTAAACATCGAGAACCGATACAAAGTATAAAGTCAAAGAAACAACCATCTTCCAAAGTTTCGGTGAACGCATCACCTAAAATCGAGCCATCCGAGGCACGCATCTTTGAAACTATTGAACAGTTGGCAGGTCTGCGAATCCTTGGACACGAGTATTCTGCTGAATTCAGTCTCCTCACTACCGTTCGTGATGTTCTGTACAGTACACTATAGTGAGCGACACAACTATATTCCCATTTTTTTCCGGTGATTTTTTTTTTAGAGCTAGCGAAAAATAATCAACGATTTACCTCGCCTACACATTAACAGTTGATATGCCTGGCTGAGTAACATGATTCTTCTTCGACGAGAAGTTTTCTCTGTACGGAACATGAAACATATCATGGTTCGGAACCTCCCAAAGTAATTAATGTGGTAAATTATATAATTTAGTCATGATAATTGGACAACTGTCCTTTCCAGGTTCGCCAACTGTCCAAATGTTTCCCAGAGAGTGTGTCACCAGTATTCCACGATACACTCTTCCAAAACAGGGAAGATAGCTCTGTCGCTCCCTGTACACTGAAGTTTTAAAACTTTCTTTATGTTACATTCACTGCGTGTAGTTCTAGCTTCATAGTTTTGTTGAGAGGTTAACCTGACTGGTGTCCAGTCATCAGGAAGCCTGCTCCAACACACCGCTTGATCTACGTGTCAACAGTTTTCCTATTCACTTTACATCTATTTCTCCGGTGAACTCCTCCTCCTCCGAGTTGCTCCTTCTATACTTGGTGTAGTTCGTTATTAGTTAAAAATAAATATATTTAGGTGTTAGGTTTGCTCGACTATGGTTCCCGTATAAAAGACTAGGTAATGTCATTGACTCATAACATGAGGAGCGAACATGTACATAGTTTTTGCCGTAATACATCTACGTTTGAATGGCTTAAAAGTGGACACTTCATTGAATCGCATATGTAATTTCAATAGATGTGTCAACTTTCCTCACCAGGGATAGTAAAGTGACCTTAAAGATTTCGAGCTATCTTCGGTAAACAACTCAGATCTTCGATCTAATCAGGCAGACTAACTCTTTTTTTTTATTATTATTTATTGGGCACTCCCCTACATCCTTGTGTAAGGTGAAGCGCAGAAGCGTTTACAGTGCCCAACAGGGAAGCATGCTAAGTTCATGCTTGCCTTTATGTCTCATGAGTTAAGGGCGTAGAAGCCTGAAGAGTCAAGGGCATAGAAGCCTGAAGAGTCAATTGTTTGTGTCATCAAGTTATTGGAAGCTCCAACAACTTGTCCCTGAATACGAATTCGCAACTTTCGACTTACACCAGGTACCTACTTTACTGCTAGGTGAACAGGGACTAATGGGGGCTAGGAAGTGTGTCCAAACAACTTCCACCGGCCCGGGAATCGAACCCGTGACATCTCGCTTGCGAAGGCAAGAGCTGTACCACTCTACCACCAGCACCCCCAGGCAGACTAACTGAGCAGATGTAGTCAAGATTAGGCTCTTATTATATTCCGTCAGGTTAAATTAATCATCGGACAAAACTGTGAAGATAGTTGTGTCTTTGACTGTACACACAGGCATGCATGCCATCTGTTGGTAAACAAAGAGACTAACTCTAGTGGTTGAGACTCGAACCTTGCAGGGTCTCTGTCACTGACGGAGAACTCGACCAAAGTTTTTTCACCATGGGTTTGGGAACATAAGGCAGTGTGTGGGGGGGCTGTACAGTACATACTCTATGTAAGTCTTTCTTATAAACACAAACAAAAAGTTTATTTGGGACGAGGTAAAAGGTTCATTATTTATTTGAATGCAACAGATATACAGTATAGTTATTTGCGGGGGAGAAAAAATTATTGCAGTGCTGCACTTACGCATTTTTTTATGGTGACGAAAGATAGCAGTGTATTTCTTTCTGTTCAGTTCAAATTCATTTATTTTTATTTTTTATGGTAAGTTTTAATATGTATTTCTGGGATATATATATATATATATATATATATATATATATATATATATATATATATATATATATATATATATATATATATATATATATATATATATATATATATATATATATATTCATGTGAAGGTAAAGTACATAGGTATTTCTTTCAGTGCAACACATTGCATATTTTTTCAGGTCTATTAAAGGTCATGCTTTTCCTCCAATACAGCAGAGAGCAAATTACCTTTTACTTTTTCACACACAAATGTTAGGTTTACTCGGCTCAGCACGAAGGCAAATACAGTATTCTTTTTGTCAATTCAACACAGATGTAAATAACCTTCAGCTGAAAAATACGATTCGTGGACAATAATGCAAATTTTCTCAAAGCAATACCTGTAGATTTTCAGATCAATACATATGGTTTCCAGTTTCTAACGTTTACGAGGACATTTTTATGCCAACAATACATTCTCAGTCTCACTCTTGAAGTCAGAATACAAACAGAGAATCCTGGAAGGTACTTTGGTGCTCAATTACGGTTCACTTACTGTGGGCCCCCAAAAAAGCCCTTCCCTATTATTTATGTCTTTTTTTTCTTGCTGAGAATAATAAATACGAAGACTGAAACAATTTATTTTTTATTTATGATACGGAATATATTGAGGTGAAATTATTATAATGTTAGCTGGATAGTTTGAGTGTGATGGTGACTGGGTATTATCTTGATGATGAAATATAAATCAAAACAAATAGATCAATGCAAATGTTATGTGTTAGTATAACCTCAGAGAAAACAATAAAGAAGAATATAGAAAGAACAGGGAATGAAAAAGTAAAAGGACATAAGAACGTGAAAGAGGAGATGATGATGATGATGATGATGATGATAATGATAAAATACAAGAGAACAAAACTATGTCCAAGGGATTAAGACTGACAAAGAGTAACACGTAAATACAGAAACGTTAAAGAAATTAAACAAACATAAGATAATGACAAGAAGAAGCAAAGGCAACTAATGTAAGAAGATGACCGCAGGAAGGATGTAACCAGAGCAGAGAGGAGGCGTGAAGGTGGGCTAAGATCTGTGAGAGGGAAACATGAGAGGAAAGGGATGTCAAATATGATGCACGAGAGAGTATGGGAGAAGGAGGGGAAGAGGCGGAGGAAGGAAGAAGAATGAGAATGAGGAGAAGAAGATCCAACACTAGACGAAGAAGTGTATTTTCAACGACCAGAAGAGAAAATTTCTGAGAGAATCGAATAAAAGCAGAAATGCATGAGAGGAATTTATCGAAGAACTATATAGCAAAAGAAAGGAAAACTAGAGATAAAGGAAGACGACTTGGAAGAAAGAACCACTTGAAGCTGACACTGCTACAAAGAATCGGAACTTGTGGAGAAGTGGATGGAGCAGCGACCAAGGATAAGAAAACAATAAAACCTGAAGTGAAGATGGAATACTAAAGTAAAATAAACATCACACGTGTATAAGAACTTCAGGTAGAATAGTATTAACATTACTTAACTTATCGACTGAGTAAAGGGTCATGTACGAGAAGTGACACTCCTTAGACAACTTAACATAGAACAGTGACATTCCTTAGACAACTTAACATAGAACAGTGACATTTCTGAGACAACTTAACATAGAACAGTGACATTCCTTAGACAACTTAACATAGAACAGTGACATTCCTTAGACAACTTAACATAGAACAGTGACACTCCTTAGACAACTTAACATAGAACAGTGACACTCCTCAGACAACTTAACATAGAACAGTGACATTCCTTAGACAACTTAACATAGAACAGTGACATTCCTTAGACAACTTAACATAGAACAGTGACATTCCTTAGACAACTTAACATAGAACAGTGACACTCCTTAGACAACTTAACATAGAACAGTGACAATACCTTAATATTAACCAAAATCTATTGAGTGTACAGTAGGTAATCATATAAAACCCCGCAATATAATATGTTAAAATGAAAATCCTGAAAGTTATCGAGATGGTTACGACTGCTGGTGATGTAAACGTTTGATACTAATTTAGGAAGAATGATCTAATGTACTGAGGCTCTAGAACGTTAACTCTAATGCTTCGCTAGTTTTTAATATATATCTTCTGCATTGTCAAGGATATAAAGAGCTTTAGATATTAAAAATGTAACGTAGAACATTCTCAGGAACTTTTAAAGCCACGTTGAAATAAACGAAGAATTACGATGTCTCACTCAATTATGATTTTGCTGGACATTTAATTTATCACCAGAAAGTGGAGCAGCAGTAGCAATACCCAATCACCTAACTATAGACCCTTACTTCTTTTATCCTTCCCACTTCCTTTAATTATCATTTTGTCTTCCTCCTTTTTTATGGGCATTTTTACTGTCCTTTACATCACCAGAATAAACAATGGGGTGGGAAGCTTTGTCCTTAGTAAGAAAGAGAAACTATATACAGAGAGTTAGATTCTGTATACTCTTATTGTTTTATCACCTCATTCATTCATACGGAGGAAGAGTAGGAGGTATGCCATAAGTAGATATAGACGTAGAGGAAGTACGAGAAAAAGATGATGATGATTAAGGATGGGCAAGGATGATAGAGAGGAGATGGAGTGAAGAATAAATAGTTTAAGATGAAAGAGGATTGTGAACAGGAGATAATGAGGAATTATTAAAACAAAGGAATGGAAATTAGTTTAAAAACACCAGAGTGGACACTAAGGGGAAAAGAGAAGGTAAATGAACAGCTGAGAGAACAGATTAAGACGACGAACATAAGTGAAAGAATATTAAGAGGCGATGTGTAGAGTATAGTAAGAAATATACGTTGAAATAATAAGAAAAGAAAATCAACCAAGTGAAAAAAGAAGTTAAGAGGTCCAGGCAGGGAGGAGAGGCAGGCCCTCAACATCTTCCTCTCTTGGGAAATTACGTTTCGTTCAACATACACCATGTTAGTCCTAAGACTGTTGACCGCCTAGCATCCGGTTATTACTACTTCAGCAGGTACAGGTAACCCAGGGTGTCTTCTATAGGTGGAAAGTTCCTATAACTTGGTCGGTGGTGACTTTTAACCCAGCTATTGTTCATGCTAAAGGTGAAACTCGTCTCAGTATATATCTATTGGCTCTTGGCATCACAACTGCATGCCAACAATATTATCTATTAACTATTAAGGTTTTACATAAATTTATTCAAGTAAAACAAGTGACTTAAACTCTGACATGATTTCAATGAAGAGGATTTGAACTTGACACTGTGGTATCTACTCTCTCTCTCTCGCTCTCTCTCTCTCTCTCTCTCGCAGTGGTCATCTGGTCAGTAGTGACATCAGCCTCTGAAAAAAGATCCTTTGATACCCTCCACTCCCACCAGACCACCATCCTCCACCTCCTTCACACACTTACCCAGGGGACGGCCCCATCATATTTCAACATAAAAAAAATTTCCCCAAAACATTTATCTTTTGTTTCTACGTAACTCCATCAACTGAACTTGGATGCAAGACAGCTACAGATTTTTTTTTCTGTAATGTCTCTGTATTTTATAACGTCTTGGGACAAAAAACTGGAGTGAAATACAAAAATATATGAAAAATAGCTATCAGATGAGAGAGCTGCTTATTGTCATTCCCTCCCGACCGTCAGGCAGGATTCCTCTCCTTCTCTCTCTTTTCTGTCTCTTGAGAACCTTCATTGTTTTTTGTCCCCTCACTACGCATCCTCCTCCTCCTCCTCCTCCTCCCCAAAAGACAAGTCACCAGGAGAATTATGGTGTAAAAAAATGGCCACCAGGGTAACGTTGACCCCCAAAATCACCAAGACAGTCTGAGTGATATAGGAGGTCACCAGGATAATGTGGGTGATAGAGTAGGTCACCAGGGTAATGTGGGTGATAGAGTAGGTCACCAGGATAATGTGGGTGATAGAGTAGGTCACCAGGATATGGTTGGTGATAGAGTAGGTCACCAGGACAGTGTTCATACTATAACACAAAAGGCCACTAGGACAGTGCTAGTAAAAAAGAATGATCATTAGGAGAGCGTTGTTAATTAAGTCACTAGGACACTACTGGTGATGAACTATGATGTCAAAACAAAATAGCCTTTTATTGGTGCCTGTTTGGTACGAAATCATTAAAAACGGATTTCCTAGAAATTCTTTTGGATCCTTCCAATTCCAACTAATGGTGGGATCGATCTGATTTATCTGGCTTTTTTGACTTCGGCATGTGTGAAAATACTATCCTTTGATGGGCAATATTTCTCTGCAAATTTGAAGGGAAAAAAAAAACATAAATGCATATACCAGTTGATGAAAGAATTTGTAAAGAATAGAGTCGTCACACTCCATGTATAATATCAGGTGTGGTAGAAGATGTGATGAGGTTATTGTAAATTCTCTCGGTTATTTTACTTGGCTGGAAAACGTCCGTAACCATTGTCAGTAAGGTTTAAATGTATCATACAGAGCAATGACATACGGGAGATGTAAAGAGCAGGTTTTCAGAGACGCAATAGAAAGTTACATTCCTGGGTTTTAGTTTATTGTTTCATTTAACACACACACACACACACACACACACACACACACACACACACACTGTAACTGTTTCCAGGCTGTCACCTCACACAATCTCTAATATTATACGAGGATACTATGGTCTAACTCGTAAGTCTAAGGAATTTTTTTCTCTCCTTGTTCATTTTCTTCGTCCATTAACCAATTTACATACACAAATTTCCAAATATTATGCCATTAGGCGATACAGTCAAATTAATATTACACTCAGGTAAATTATAATTGTTTTTTAGTTTGAGATACGTAAAGTTTTGGGTGATATTTACTTCCTCTATCTCTACCTCCTGTTGTTATCTTTCAGTCCCGTCCACCTCACCCGCTACTTCAACCACCCTCCTCTCCTCCATATCCTCACCGACCATCACGAGGGGAGACTCTGGCTCTCTTAACACACTCTGGTTCGGATTGAGAGTTGTCATATACCAAGTCAATGCGCTCTAGTACACAGGACAACAACTCTTACTACTGCAGGTCGGTTCTTTTCTGAGTCAGTTTATATACAATAGAAATAAACTTGACGATGGAAAATTATTTGTAATATATAGTACATAACACACAACATAATACTAATAATTATCTATCAATAAAGCATTATTTCGGAACTGTTCAGTGATACGGGAGAGCTTTACACCGAGTGGTAAGCCAGAAGGTTCTGATCATATACGTAATACTTTGTGTTTTCAAACTGGTATTTTTAAATCCACTTCAAAAACAAACAAAAAGGTTATTTTTAAAGCTTGTACACTAAGTTTCAGTTTACTGAGCATCACAGCCATGGATTTTTGCCTCAGTAAAAATAACAGTGCACAGAAAAATAACACAGCCGTTACAGTGTAGTTATTTTGTAAACCCGAGAACGAGCTTTTTTCACTCTCTCTCACCGATGAACACGCATGGGAAATTGGAACCTTACCAAAAACACGAGCTTTGTAGGAAAACTACATGTAAGAGTTTGTCAAGCAATTATAAAACGAGAAAAGGTGAAGCTATAAAGGAAGAATAGGGCAGAACAACTACCAAACTGTGGTACTGGTCGGGTTTTCTTAGTTTGGTACTCTAAATATTCTTCGTGACTGACGCACCTAACTGTTTGGTTTTAGCTGAAGCACAAAAACAACGCCGAAAAATGAAGATTGAAATTACTCAGAGGTTCCACTTTAAGTCCGATCACTTAGCACCAGTTAAAGGACAAAATTAAGGTAGATAACTTTATTCCAAGAAATTTTCTTCTTTACATTTGTACCCAAAATGGTTTTAAAGGGGAGCCTTATGTACGAGGAACATTCATCGTGCGAGCCTTTGAGAATGTGGACTGTGTTCTTTCAGTGTATAAAAGAGTCAACGACAAACGAGAGGCTACGAATAAAGTTCTTTCTCTGTAAGGAATATATATAAAAAATTTTGTTTGCGCTTAATTAAAATGTTTATACATGACTATATAACTTCATCATTTCATGTGATTGCAATATGACCTTATTCCATTATCAAACGTACATATTTAGCAAAAAAATAATTACTGTGTGGAAGAAAAGTTGTGAAAAAAAATCACTAGGGAGCTGTGTAAAATTGTGCGTTCTGATTAGCGCCCCTGGCCGAGTACAGAATATTAATTGTTTCTTTCAGAGCTTACTATTGGAGATGAAAAGGTTAGGTTTGTTGCATTATCATAATAAATACATTATCTAAAAATAGTTTTGTGTTGGTAATCACAATAAAATGATTAAATCTATACGTAAAGCGGGAATAACTGTAGTGTCTGGCTGCCACTTAACCTCCCAATATTCCTCCCTCAAAGTTTCTATATTTTTTACATAAATTATACATAATGTGTTTATAAATGCATATTATTTTTGAAATTCATATGAAACAATAATTATAAATTATTGGATAAATGTAATGCATAAAAATATTACATAAAACTTTTTAAGACACGAATCTCACGTGACACAATCCCACTGACAGATCTCCTCTACACATAACCTCACCGGACACAACTGTATGGTAGAAATAAATCCCAACTCACAAATCATAACCTGACATCCAAGTCTACTGTACGTGAAAGAACGTTCATTGTTCAAAAAATACCAAGTGACCACTTTTCGTTATAATAAAAATCCCATTGGGCGATTTTTTCATTGGGTAAAATCCTACTGTATGACCAAAATAATGATAATTACAAGATGCTGGTAATTAAGTGAGTGAAAACAGTATAGATGGTCACCAATTTCAACATTTACTTAAAAAAAAAGAAACGTCCCACACAACATCGGCATTGAACTCCTGACCAGCTGGTCTGCGGTGGTCAACCCCGCAGTGTAGTCGCGATGCCTCTACCATAATATAAACTTTATAAGGTATATCTATTACAGCTTTAACTTATGAACAGACAATACGATTCAGCGTGTACACGAAACGTCGATTTTTTTTCCTTTTGCGTCTATTACATCGAACGGATGGATGGATACACAAACAGACGCACAGACGGATGCAAGGACGAATGAACGCACAGACAGATCGCCCACACATGCGGCGGGGAAAACAATCACATCCGCCATCTCGCGACACAAGTACATTCCTGCCAAGTTTCATCAGAATTGAATTTAAAACAGAAGACTTGTCGAGCTAACAAGACTTACGACTTCACACAGGCAAGCAAGCAGACAGGGCTGGGCGGGGCAGGCAAACGGACAGAGAAACAGACAGACAGGCACGGAAGATCGGCAGAAATGACAGACATCAAGATGACGCTGGGCTCATTCTTGTCACAGTCTCGTGTTGACAGACAGACAGACAGACAGACAGAGTCATTTCACCATCTCTCAACGAATCAACCACTACTGTATGTCTGTGTCCATGTGTCTATGTGTCAGGGTTACTATATGTTAATTTAGTTCTTTCTGTGTCCGTGTGCCATTGTGTCCATTTGTGAGTAAGTCCGTTTTCAGCCTAAGTGACACTGTGTGTCTGTTTCAATACGTCAGTTAGTCCGTGTGTCACTGTCATTATTTCGTGTGTCAGATGTGTCATGTTTGTGATCTCTCTCTCTCTCTCTCTCTCTCTCTCTCACACACACACACACACACTATGTAACTAACCTTATATAATGGTGAAAGAAGAAATATATGTTCCCACCTGTAAAATATCCAAAGTGAATACCGAAAAAGTAAACTACATATAATTAATTAATCTCGTACTGATATTTAACACAAGACCAACAATGAATCATTACCTAAACTCTGACTCGTATCTTCTACAGTAATTGGCATCATAACATAACTGTGAGGAACCCGGAGACATCACCTTACAGTACTTCTTGGTAGAGAAATTCTATATTGACTTTCTCGATACGTTGGTAATAATACATTGAACCATTAAAAAATATTCTTTATGCATTATGAGGGAATTGTTTGATTAGAATTTGTTAATAACAGATTGTAAATTATAGTTTCAAATATATTATACGAGTAAGAAACTTCGGACAACTTGTACAAATGGGACTCATATTTACTTTTTACGTTTTCCCACACCTCCACCTTCACACGAGGCATAACTATCACAACACTGTTATCAAGAGATTAAATCACTGTGTTGAGCGAGAGATCAGCACAAGCCGCAAGTAAATGGTGGAAAATGTGGGTCAAGGTTACATCCCATGTTGTTGAACCACAAAGGGCGACTGGTGGTGTGGTCACTCAAGTTCACGTAACCTTGGAGGCAGTCAACATAGGTGCCAGATTACACCGAAGGAGCCAAATGTGCATCTTGCATATCTAGCGTTCATAAGCAAACATAAAATGGTACTGTAATTTTCGAGTTCATACACAAATTTACTTATGAAAACCCGAAGAACGTAATTTTTTTTCTTCCTTTTCATTTCATTCTTCTGCTTAAGGCATTATATAACTGTTATTTTGAGATGTGTTATATATATACGGTTAATGCTTTGATATAAACTGTCATTATATACTGCGTTATTATCTAAAGGGTATGAGATTTGTTGCCTTTTGGGCTTCTTTGGAACGTGAGCCTCGTACTGTACCCTCGTGTAATAATAAAGATTGTAACCTCGAGATATTTCCGGGGCTACCTGTGTAATATCAGATTATTCACAGGATTTATATAGAAATAATAGGAAGTAAAAATACTAAAAAGCAAGGGAAAATAAAAGGAAAAATAGATTGCTGGATAAGACAAAAGTTCTGGTAGTAAGCAACATATTTTTTTACGAATAAAGTCAATGTTCGACCTTATTGACCACGTTATTGAAAGGAAGGGAAACAAGGTGATTATTGTTATAATCCTGTAAGAGACATACTACCTGTGTTAATTATTCCGTTTATTATTATTATTATTATTATTATTATTATTATTATTATTATTATTATTATTATTATTATTATTATTATTATTACGGTGATTCCCCATACCAAATTCTCTTATTCAATATTTCAATTAGTCTAGCATTGTTAGTGACCTGTAGTGACCTTTTCTGTTTCTCAGGGTGATGCTAATAACAACACAATTACCACTTCGAGGAACTGTCTCGTGCAAGCCAGTGCAAGTCGTGAAGAACTAGAAGTGGATAATGTTTAATGAGTGAGTGTGTGTGTGTGTGTGTGTGTGTGTGTGTGTGTGTGTGTGTTATTTTGTGCATGATTGTGTATGTTTATATATGTTTACCTTAAGCACCCTGAAAATAGCTTGTTGATAGAGAGCTCCCAGGAGTGTAGCGTTTGTACCTTTACCGTAACACACCTGAATGAAAATACCCTCACCTGTATTAAGAACAGTCGGCCGTTTGCTCGTCAGGTTTCTAGAGGGGAATAATTTTTGGTATATCCGAGAGAGAGAGAGAGAGAGAGAGAGAGAGAGAGAGAGAGAGAGAGAGAGAGAGAGAGAGAGAGAGAGAGAGAGAGAGAGAGACCTGTTTACGATTGTTCAGGAAAATCTTTGTCATCTTTTTAATACACTGTGAATTAAGACTTATACCTGCAATGAAATTAACTAACGAAAGTGTTAAAATTTACAGCGCTCACACGTTCCCTGTGATTGCCTTTGCACCAGCTTAATTAGGTCTTTGTGTCTCTCCTGCCCGTTTTTCTTCACAACTGTTGAAGTGGAAAATGTTCTCTAAACAAACAAAGCGAACTTTTGGGCAGCTTTACACGAGCGTTTAAATGAAGTTAGCACTGTGAGACCCTGACACCTAGTTTCCTCACCTTTTTTTATGTAAACAGTTTATATCAAGTTTAGTTTGGCTGTCTAGATTTAAATGATTAGGATGAATAATCTCTTTGAGTTTTAACTGTTCTCTGCCTTTTGCTTCTTCTGGTAATCTCAAAGTCAAGGCTTTTATCAACTATAATTATTTACACTAATTAAATGAGACTTAAGATTGTTCACTCATATATCACAAGGAAATAGTATATTCTTTGTGTATATCTAGTTTACATTATTATCATATTGTATATTTCTTAGCTTCGTTAGCTGACAAGGTTACTCAGTTGGTCAGTCAGCTGCTCTTACGGTAGCTGTTTCCGTTCTATGAATCTTCATTTATTATGTAAAAAACCAACTGGTATTCGATTCTTATTAACCCGGGTTGTTGTGGCGCCTTAATCTAAAACCCAAACATAATTAAATCACATAAGAATATTTTTGTTTCTCTTGTACGGAGCGAGAAACCGATCTTAATATTGATGCCAACGTCCACGGGATAGAGCCAAACTTTTCAAAAAAATATTACGTAAATAGAGGATCTGAGGTGGAGACAAGAAGAAAAAAATTCTCATTTTTTTCTGTCGGTGTTTTGAAGGACAAAGGAGGTGTCTGGGAGGATGACCGCTGGGGGAACGAGGCAGGATATTGTGTTGTCAGTCCCCACTCCGTCCCCTCTCTACCGCCCCATCTCTCTCTCTCTTTATATAGGTTTGTCTCTCTCTCTCTCTCTCTCCCAGACACAGAAATGGCGAAAATCTACACCAAAGTTAAGTTTTCGTTTTATGTGTTCTATGTTTCATGCTCTTCAAGTACACCAAACATTAATTAAACAGTGCCAAAATATATATCAAACCTTAACAATAAAAGTTAAAAGGTCCACCTCAACCCATTCACTCTCATTGTTAATACTTTTCGTAAAATGGATAAAAACTTGACCAATAACGCGATGATTTTAGTATACAAGAACATATAACAGTTATTTTGACATCTTTATATCACAAAGCTCAACATGGACAGTGAAGAGTATTATATAGCTTAAAAAAAAACAGCTAAAAAGATAACTGTGGTATTACTGTTATAACCCATTGGCATCATCTCCTCTTTGCTTATCACCACAGCTCTGTTCCCGACCCTGAGAGTGTTGCTAGGCTGTCCTCTCCTGTTGATATATGATTAATGAACAGGTAGTGAATTAGTTACCATAAGTTATCAACGTTATTTAAGGCGATTATTTTTAATCTAAAAAGTTTGCCAAGAATTATCATTAATGACCGACGCGTGACATTTTAAATTATGATTTACTCTTAGAAGATTAGTAGCAGCGTTCCCTCCCTTCACGCCCTCAGCCCTCCCTTCCCTTCACGCCCTCAGCCTCCCTTCCCTTCACGCTCTCATCCCCCCCTCCCTTCACGCCCTCAACCGTCGGTCGTCATGAGAAACACGGTTGCCTCTCACACGTGTCAAGTGGCAGCTCATGTATTTCAGTTCATTAGAAAAACTGCTTCCGTGTTTCATAATTTTTGGTGACGAGAAAACATGTAGTTTTTATCAGACCTGGAAGTTATGGAGGTCGCTTATAAAGGTGTTCTTCCTCTGTTGGTGACTTGTGACCCGGTGCAGGGCGTAAAAGCTTATAACTAGCAGCCTTTCCATCGTTTATTGTACATGACGATCATAGGTGTGTTTAACGTAAGCAGAGCAACACACTAGTGGGCCCTCGTATTGGGACCCTCCAAGTTGATGGTAAAAATTAGTGAAAGTATATTTTGTGTTATTTCCAAGCGTGATTAAGAACATAATTATTTGAGAGTTCTACAAATTTTCGGTCCTCAAGTGTGTAAATTTTTGTTACATTTAATCTTTAACATAACAATTGTGAAATGAATATTTGAATTCTTATAGGTGATCAGCGCGGACGACTGTTAAGAAAATTTCTCGGAAAAGTTTGTAGTCTTAAACACGTCTGAGGATGTCTTTAGCCAACTTTGATATTTCAGACGTTACTTCCGGAAGCTTAAATATTTCCAGGATATTTTGAAAGCGTGGCTGTGATTCTCAGGATGCGCAAAAAATATTATTAATGTCAGAGGAAAGAAATATTTGACCTCGTGATGACCTTAAAGTGTTTTACAACCTTTACACAAATGATAAAATTCCTCCTATGAAAAGTGTGAATGCTGTAAATACCATTAACTATAAGTCATGCCAAGATATGAACATCTGTAAGTTTGTAAGTGTGCCAGACCCAACGAGCAATTTCAGGAAAAATTTTGGAAAAGTTCAAGCTTTTCAAGAATTTTTAGTGAAACGTCAGTGGAGTCAGATAGCTGCGGCGGGGATACTTGTGTCTTTCATTCACTTCCTTCACTATTTCCATATCAGGTGTCCACAGATGTGTGAAAAAATGTAAATTTACTCCAAGAGAGAAACGTCCGTTGAAACAATGACAGAAAAAAATGATACTACCTGTGTCATTCACTCTCTTCCAGATAGTAAATAATTCCTTGGAAACTTCCTCTGGGCTCACAGGTCCAACAATGCATGTAAATATAATTCTGACGATACCATATACTTGATTGATAATATTATTCGGGTGTTATAAATACCTACAAGAAGCACAACAATCGTCGGAGGAATGTCGAAAGAAAACTAGCTAAAATAATTTCATTTCATAAGTTACACCTAATATACTGTAATCGAAATAGTCCTTCGGTCTTAAGTGTCTTATCTGTTATCATCAAGATCATATCAACACTTCAGCAATCTTTCTTGTCTCTCCTATCAACATTAATATAATGTCAATAGTTTAAACACGTTCTCTGCCTCCCCTATCGTCGTCAAGATCATGTCAATCGCTAAAATACATTCCAGTGATCTCTCTTGTCTCTTCTATCGTCTTTATCGTTATCAATATCGTATCCAGTATCAACTTGACAGATTAACCTGGTACGTGAGGTTAAGTATCCCCTATCTCACACTTACCCTATCGTATGTTTGTTATCCTAGACAATTGTTCGACCTTTTTATCCTATTTTAAGTGACTCGTGTCGATCACCGAGGAAGGAATCGCTTTTAGTGAAGGTGGAGTTGTGTTGACGAAAGAAATCAGCTGGTTTTATAGAGTTGGATAAGTTTGTCTGGGTAGAGAGGTGTTCACAAACTTATTATTCCAATTTGTTCGCAGCAATCACTCTTGGAATACGAAATTTACTTTCAATATTTTGTTGGAATTTCTTTTTCTGCAAAATATGGATTTCCGGTGTCTCGTCTCGTCTCGTCTCGTCTCTCTCTCTCTCTCTCTCTCTCTCTCTCTCTCTCTCTCTCTCTCTCTCTATGGTGTGTATCTGTCATAAGCACAGAGACAAACATAGAATATTATTATTTCTCTAAACTGGTCTGTTTGAGGAGCACCTGAGAGACAGATTAAACGGGAGCCACCATGAAGGACACACCAACAGCATCATAAGGCTGTCAAGTAAGACTCCAACATCCCTCCATAACTCAGCTTCAAGACTCTTCGACTTCCAACGTCATGACATTGATGGCTGCTTAACTCTGATTGGTTGCAGCTCAAGATGACGATAGCCAATAGAATTCTAGGACGAATGATGAGTCAGTTTGGAATATATGCAGTGGATGATGATGATGATGATGATGATGATGATGATGATGATGATGATGATAGCCAACGAGATCCCTGGTATAGCGATGCAGTCGGTGGAACAGTGTTGAAATATACGACTTGTGAGTTTACTGCACTTAAATTACGTCTCCCCCAAAAGGTGGAAATATAGTTTTTTTTAAGCGTAATGTTAATGGTATGAATTAATGTTGAAAATATGATTAATATCTATCTAAAAAAAAAATTGCTCTCATGTTAAGGTTGCAAAACACCTCAACACTAATTACTAAAAGGGAACTGTTCTTAGATATAACCTTTATCGTCTTATGAAAGCAGTACTACGTCAGACGGTAATAGTAGTTCTCCTTCCTGGCGTACCGGTACACCTCTAACGTATCGTCCAGGTCCAGGATATTGTCGCAACTTGTCCGCAAAAGTTGTGTGAACACGTGAGTTTTGTGTAAGGTGACTACACTTTCCTTACCAAACTATGTGGCCTGTCAGTCTTAAACGAGAGCTACCAATACGGGTGATTGATTTTTTTTATGGATAACTGCCACAACTAGAGACATACAGCCTACAACACAGTAAACGTTCGCTCAATTCCGACTAAAAGTGATAAGTGGGACACACGTTTCATCACCGAAGTCGCCGTAGATTTAATATTTTACACCTTAATCAACGCTTAAAAAAAGAATAATTACCTTAAAGTTCATTTTTTTAAAGAATCTATTTCGCTTTTCTGTGTAAGAATGAGGTTAGAAGATACTTAATGAACCTTCTCCTTATTCCTCGATATGTTAAATTATTGTCGAGACTTAATGGTCAGGGAAGGTTCAAGACCGATTATGTAAGCATATAGAGGAGGAAGTCTTAACCCAGTCGTGAATAAATACTAGATGACGATGAATCACAATGACGATAATGTATAAGACGGTGAATGACTTTTTTAGGTAAGGAGGTGCTGGTGATGGAAGTTGCTAGATTGTGTGTATGTCTGTATCAAAACCGAACATATGTTTTACAGCACTAAGGTTATGAACTATATTGCCTTTTGCTTCACACTCAGAATCTATGGACACAACACAGACACAATATCAAATGTAAAACTGTAACGAAGGAGAAGTGACAGATAGTGATAAAGATAAGACAAGAAAATGTTAAAAAGGAAAGTGTCGGAAAATATACGTTAAAGTTATGTTTTTCCCCATAAATAATAGAGGATAACGAAGAAGTGATGGGGAGTTTAGGTACAAGAGAGTGATATACTGGAGTAAGAGAAGGATAAGAGGGGTGGGTGGGAAAAGAGAGGGACGAGGGGAGAAGAAGAGGGAAGACCGAGGGGGATTAGAAGATGACGGGAGGAGTAAAAGGAGGATGAGAGGAGAATTAGAAGGGGGGGGAAGATGCGAGTGATGAGGGAAGGATGTTGGAGATAGGCAAGAGAGGTAGAAGGAGGACGAGAAGGGAGAGGAAGGGAAGGGAGGAAGGATTATGGAAGGGAGTGTGGGAAATGAGGGGTGAGAGGAGGGAGGAAGAGGGAGGTAAGGGGAAAAGCAGAGGTTGAAAGGAGAAGGACATGGGTGAGGGGATGGAGGAGGAAATGACCGAGGGGAGATCAAGAGAGGATAGGGGAGAAGAGGAGGGTGAGGGGAGAGAGAGAGAGAAGGTGAGGGGAGAGAGTAACGGAAGCGTATTGAGAGGAGCAGCTGTGGTGTGTTCTGGTAGCCACCTGAACACTAACAGCTGATACAGTGTGTGTGTGTGTGTGTGTGTGTGTGTGTGTGTGTGTGTGTGTGTGTGTGTGTGTGTGTGTGTGTCCGCCTACAGTAGAGATACATCAATTATGCAAAAGGTTATAATTGCCTTGAATACATGGCTCAGGTTATGATAGACAACTGCATATAGTCTTCATTATATAGGATACACATTACACAACCGTTGTATATGAATAAGGTTATGGTTAGGTTAGGTTAGGTTAGGTTAGGTTAGGTTAGTGTGTAATGTTTATAAGATATCCCTATATAATGACGATATAATGACCTGTCTTGGTATATTGGACAGGTGTGAATGGAGGAGAAAGTTTTAAAAGAAAGGAAGATGTTTGACGGAGAAAGTGTAGTGAGGCGGAAAGGAGATAGAGACTTAATAAAAAATAAAATACAAGTGGTAATGGTTGATGACGTCAGACGAAAAAATCAGGGAAGTGGATTATGTTGAGGACAAGACGTAGAGTATGTATGTATGTATGTATGTATGTATGTATGTGTGTATGTATGTATGTATGTATGTATGTGTGTATGTATGTATGTATGTATGTATGTGTGTATGTATGTATGTATGTATGTATGTGTGTATGTATGTATGTATGTATGTATGTGTGTATGTATGTATGTATGTATGTATGTGTGTATGTATGTATGTATGTATGTATGTATGTATGTATGTATGTTTGTTTGTCTTTAATAATGCACTTGGTACGAGACTTTTTTCTTTACATTATTATATACTTTTCAAAATCGATAAAAGCCACAGTAAAGTCTAGACCTTCTCCAGAACTTATTAGTCATGTTCCTTACTACAAAACAAATATTCTCACATCCTCTTCTGTACCCAAACTGCTCCTCCCTGGCAAAGACTCCAGTCCTGCTACAGTTCTTGTCATAGATTACAGTAGTTTTTATATTCATCTTATCATTTTTCTGTTTATATCGGGGAAGTACACACAAGCTGTACCATTAATTTAGTATTTTTTCTATGTCATTTATAACACTTGCTGTATAATCTTGTTATTTCAACTCTCGTCATTATTATTTAAAAAAATTTTCCAAATTATTATTTTCGAGCTAATTAATCTTTATCATACGCTTTGCATTCTTCAATCGAATATATACGTTCTACAAGATCATTCTACCCGCCTGTCATTACTTAGGTTTAAAAGTTGATCGAAATATTGGTCCATAATTCCCAATACTTCTTTTTTTCCTTCCCAATTATCCATATATCTCTTCTTACCTTTAACCTAATCTACAAAGTTTAGACGTAACCTTGTGAAGACTGGTACCCATCGTGGATTTAAGAACCGCCTTTTCAATCAATCCCCCGAATTCCTGGGTCGTGGTTCCAGGCTCATCCGCTCACCCCGAGGACATAACTAACAAAACCGAACTCAACCCATAAGTCTATTTCGGTCAGGGAGGACAAGTAAGTACCCAACGTCCTTTCATAGGTCGTTGGGTACTTTGATCATTTGGTTTATATTATGTAACCCCTCCACTAAATAATATGCTTTAAACCCTGATGTCTCTTGTAATAGTTTCGTCAAAAAGTAAATAAAAACTAATCGAACACATGAGGCTGTTGTAAAAATCTTCGCTGTGGTCCTTCACACAATTAAACTCTAATGAAGATTATAAAGGAGAGATACGAAACTGCTGACACAGACGAGGTGAAGATCAGTCAAGGTCTTTAGTGTTAACCTTTCAGCTGGTGTGAGAGGCGGCGGCCACGCTGGTGATCGTGGCAGAAAATCAATAATTGGTATCTTGGTGTCAACAGGTGCTGGTTATATCACGCGAAAAACAACAGCTGTGTCGTGTAGAAAATGTGTAGTGTCTGCTGTGATGATTATCGTCCTCAGTTGCGTCCACACATTTTACATTCATAATGTGTGTTCCTCTTGAGGCACCACATATAGGCCCTCTGAATGTTAGTGTGTGATGACTACACTGTTCGGCAGAGATTGTCTCACTAATAACTTGTTCAATAAAACTGTGACTCGTATAGAATAAGTTTATAGTGTGTTTGTTAGTATATAATGGGGTTATTTCACGATATTTTGTCTAAGTCTGTTCCTTCACCCACTCCCTCCTAAACACATTTCTTCCTCTGTCATCTTCACACACATTTTTATTTCTCTTACCTTTAGACAATTTCTTTCCTTTCCCTCTCACACACACACACACACACACACTCCCTGTCCTACACCCACCTCCACTCACTCTCCCTCCTTATACCTCACTGTCACTCATTCTCTCTCCCTGATCCCTCACCCTCACCTACCCTCCCTCACTCCCTCCCTCTAGCCACGAGAGTAACAAAAACAGGGCGTGTTAATCCTCCTCGGTGAGCAGAAAATTGTGGAAGTTGCAGCAGCAGAAAGACGAGTTCCCCGACCCGAGTCTTGCCAGAGATTCCTGCCAGTGGACTTATTATCATTGTTGGTTCATGGGTCCATTACGCTGAGAGAGAGAGAGAGAGAGAACTTTGCACCTTGGAAGTGGTACTACTAACACCGGAGGAAGAGAGAGAGAACTTTGTACCCTGGAGATGGAACGACTAATACTGGAACAAGAGAGAGAGAACTTTGTACCCTGGAGATGGAACGACTAATACTGGAACAAGAGAGAGAGAACTTTGTACCCTGGAGATGGACCGACTAATCCTGGAAGAAGAGAGAGAGAACTTTGTACCCTGGAGATGGAACGACTAATACTGGAAGAAGAGTGAGAGAACTTTGTACCCTGGAGATGGAACGACTAATACTGGAAGAAGAGAGAGAGAACTTTGTACCCTGGGGATGGAACGACTAATACTGGAAGAAGAGAGAGAGAACTTTGTACCCTGGAAGAGGGACAACTAAGACTGAAGGAAGAGACAGAGAACGTTTCCTCTCGAGATGGACAAATTTACGTATTGCCTCCCCGTCTCAGAAATTCATTTTATCCTACAACTGAAATAAAAAATAATGGTCTGAGAAAATTCAAATTTCCATATGAATCATCTGAAATTCTTTGGGATGTAAATAAAGGTAGACAGTTAAAATCCTCCTCAAAAATGGCCTCATTCCCTTTGACGGAGTTAAAGTTTCTTTATGACAAGCAAGTTCCATTTATTAATTACTGAATTTATCAAGATATAAAACAAACACGAAAAAGGTGACTTACTGAGTGATATTCGTAGCTCTTGCATATGAACGAAAAGAATAATGAAATCCCCAGGAAAGATTATCAACTCAATGCGGAATTTAAGTGGCCACAGGCAGACATAAATAGTCGGTATGGACAATGACCTTCATATCTAAGTTTAACATCTGACGATTCTAAACTGGACATGGATATCAAAGCAGAGATGGAAAATAAAAATTGAAAATATTCCAGTATAAAGATAAATGGAGAGATATTTCCATTGCCTGTTCTGTTGAAGATAATAGTTGGAAAAATCTGGTAACCTTTGTACATGGCAGGAGTGAGATTTATATATCAGGTCATTGTGTGTGTGAGCAGCAAAGTGTTTCTGGAGACACTAGACATGAGAGAGGCATTAGATGAGATTTCTATTTCATTGGTATACAGCATATCATAATAACCTAACCAACACTAATCTAACTACCATCATTGTACTGGTATAATGATCTTTATACAGTATAAATATTGCAATATCGTATTATATTAACCTGGCATTTACAATTTTATTTCCCAAATCAAGAGGCAATAAAACATGTGCCAATAGGATAACTGATATTATTTGGGTGATGATGCTCGCTCATTGTATATGTTAATATATTCAGTCCTTGGGTAGATCACACTATGTTTCTCTGGGCTATTTCGATTAGCTACGTTCACTTATGATTAACAGACTGAATTTAGTTTCTATCATCCCCTCAAACCACCCGAAGGAGTGTTAAGACAAATATAAACTAAGTGATCTAATTTTTTTTTTACTAACCTGAGTGTTTTTACAAATGGCTGTTAGACACATCCCCTCCTTTATATTCCTTAACTCTCCTTTCCTTCCCATTCCACTCCTCTTTCCCTCTCACTTTTTTTACATTGTCTTTCACATTCTATCCCTTTTGTTTCATCTCCCTCTATTCTCGCCCCTTCCTCTCTCTATTCTCTGTACAGCTGACTACAATAACTGAGTTTTCGTGTGAACCTGCAACATCCAGTCACTAAAGAATATATATATATTACTTCATATCCACCATATTCCGAGGTCTTATGATCCATTCGTAAAGTTAGAGTCACATATACACAGAGACCATCTTTGGCTATACACATTGTCAAGGCCACTTATATACCCACAACCTGTGTCTATAGATGAGTTGGTTCCCCTGTGACACTTGCCATTCGTGACTAAAAGTTGCCTAGCTTAATATCCGTTTGTTTTTAGCGTTATATTAGTTACGATGACGCCCACAATGTTGTCAAGTGCATTGGTGTATTTTACTTTTATTTTTTTGTATGAACTGAGACACCAAGACTCACCAACGGGCACCAACACTCACCAAGGTAGTCAGTGTACTGCAGTCTACGTCCTCAGTAGCCGGAACCACAGAGAGTAAATGGCGATATTAACACAATGTAATATCGCCAGCCACGATAGTTCCCAATCTACCGAGCAACGTTTAGACAGTAGAAGGGTGAGGAGAAAGGTTAGTTCGATTGTCAGGCCTTCACTTGTGGCTCCGGCTGCTAGACGGGGTAGCAATAACTGTTTCTGATCGCACTCTTAACGCCAAATTTGACAACATGTTCATCTTACTCAAAGTTTTGTATAGTGTTGGAGAAGCATACTTTACTTTACTACTGATGATTGAAATGATGTACCGATTTGCTGGTGAAAAAAAAATCTTTTGGTGGACAAAATTATACTTGATAGAATTGAGAATATAAAATTGTCATATTATGTAATAGAATAGTTTTGAAGAATATTGTAATTATCGTTTTCTATATGCTATTTCATTCCCGAAATCCCTTGAATAACTTCTTAGAAATTAACTAAGAAAAATGACAGAGGTCGGCAATTTATTTGACACAAACGAGTTCAGAAGAAAAATACCCGAAAAGTTTTGGTAGTTTATTACAAATAGATTAAAGGAACACAGTAAACAAATCCCAGAAATTATCCTTTCACCCTGAATTAAAATTAATGTCCTTGTAGGGGAGTGGAGACCATCCTGTAGAACGAGTCATAAACTAAAACAAAGGACATACCTGTGACTGAGAATTACCCATAATACTTGTATCAATCTCGTTTTATACACATAGTAAGAGGGAGAGACAGTAGATAATTTAATAGTTATTTTCTCTTTTGCCTCCTGCCTCTGTTAAGTTTGTCAGCCATTATTAATAGAGCAATGATCTTGCAATTGATTCTTTCTAACGATAAATGACTAAGTGTCCTTCGGGAGTTCATTGGACCAAAATTCACTTGATTAATTTTAACTGTGAACATTTTAGGTGAACCCCAAACAAAAATTCACCTGTACATCTTTCCCAAACACAGATGAGTGTTTGTGAAATATTAAAGCCTCTCTCGTAACACATAATTACACTATTTACGTCTCATGTACACAAAAAGGTTAAGAAAAACTTTAAACCTCTGGAATCAAAACCCTTAAAATGTGATCGTGTTTTAGAATTTAAACAACGAGCTGGGTGCCAGAGTAATGACATTTTACCTGGAAGACAGCCCATCAGAGGCATGAATTATTTACCCTTTCTTCAGACGTCAATCATGAGTATTATTTACTGTACATAATCAAAGGGAGTCATACCACGCCCCTATAATCACTATAATTTAGCAAGCACTGATGACAAGGTAGGTGAAGTATGGTGAAGCAAGAGAACCATTGACACACACACACACTAACATACAGTGCGACAACAGAGTCACCAACACACACACACACTAACATACAGTGAGACAACAGAGTCACCAACACACACACACACTAATATACAGTGAGACAACAGAGTCACCAACACACACACACTAACATACAGTGAGACAACAGAGTCACCAACACACACACACACTAACATACAGTGAGACAACAGAGTCACCAACACACACACACACTAACATACAGTGAGACAACAGAGTCACCAACACACACACACTAACATACAGTGAGACAACAGAGTCACCAACACACACACACTAACATACAGTGAGACAACAGAGTCACCAACACACACACACACACCAACATACAATAGAACCATTGACTGAAGGTTAGAGCCCCGGGTTTAATAAGATCGAAAGGTAATTTAACCGTAAATAAACAAAGTATAGGAGGTCGGTAATCTTTACAATTTTGTGTTAGAAAATATGACAACAGATGAAGAATTTTGACAACCCTACCGAGACAACAGGAGTCGTAGTGTTCATATTAAAATTCATCGAACACATCCGTAAAGATACTTTTTTGTCTTCCAAGTTATATCTCTTAAGTAAAGAATGAAGTTCAGGTCATAATATGAATAAAGTATTTCTAAAACAAACACTAACCTCGTAGTAACATTACTGTAATAAACACTATCCTGGACAAACTACTGTACACCTGCTCGATATCGTTGAACTGTCTGCTGTTACGAGCCAACGTGACCAGTTCGATCTACTCTAGTTACTTGGGATTCCTATAAGAAGGATTTAACCTCTTTGGTAATAACATTCAGAATTTTTTTTTAACCTTTGACATAACTCACTCTTGATTAATTGAAGTGTTTTATCTCATCGTATCATTGCCTAGAAATATATCTTCTGTATTTTCATAGGTAAAATTTCCATCCATGCGTTTAGGTTTGGACAAGATTACTCGAAGAAATAGTATTAAGTTCTAACTAATTCCTGGAAGAAGATAAAAATTCATCAACAGATATCAGACGAGCTTCATAATTCAATTCTCAGTTATTATTATTATTATTATTATTATTATTATTATTATTATTATTATTATTATTATTATTATCATCATCATCCAGATGTATGACTCAGTGAACGTTTATGTGGCTAGATTGACCAATAACCTCGTTCTAATTAATTATATAACTCTTATACGATTTAAAGACACCATAATACGTGGCTTTACACCGAGGATTACAACACCACCTTTGACAATCCTGACAAAGGTGACAGCGGAGAGGAACACGAGTTTGGGTGTAAAGTTACAGCGTGGTTCTGGGTTCCTTTGGTGCAATAAACAATGCAAATGCCAACACACACACACACACACACACAAACACACACAGAGTTGATGATTTAGTACAGTAGGTAAGGCTGCTGGGGGAGGGGGGGTAGGAGAGGTAGAGAATGAGCAAGAAAGAGGGAGAATGAGTATAAATGAGAGTAAGAGAGAGATATAATGTAGGAAAAAGGAAATGGTGGAAATGGTAAGAGAGGAAGGAGAGAACAGGAGGTTGGAAAAAGAGAGAGAATGGAAAACTGGAAAGGAAGTGGGAGGGTGAAGAGGGGGGTGGGAGGGGATAAGAGAAGGAAGAGGAGGTAGAAAAGGAAGAGGGAGGTAGAAAAGGAAGAGAGGAAGGTAAGGGAGGAAGGGGGAGGTAAGGGAGGAAAGGGTAGAGGACATTTCGTATCTCCTATTTTCCACAGTTTGGTCATAACCATCAGTTTTATGACACTAACCATAAAATACTTTTCAATCCCAATTTTATTCCATTCCGGCCACACAATTTTAATAATCCAGGGCAGCCACGCGAAAATTGGCATTGGTTTGCAGTACTACACATTGATCCTTCTATATTTTTCCTTTTGTTTAATTAAATATTTTTAGTGAAAGAAATTATATAAATCTTATAATCACTTGAAATATATATTGACAATTCTTCCATAGTACAATTGGATTATAATGTAAATATTCTTCAATTAATATTATTTGTTTAAGGTCTACAATATGTTTCATACAGCCAATAGCAGCCACCATGATTAAACACTATGACTACGACCACCACAACTACTAACACCACCATCACCACTATCGTCATCAACATATCTACTATCACCCATCACTACTATCACCACTACTACTACTATTGCAACCAACATTCTCACACGACTACTACCACAATTAACATCACCACCTCAATCATTTTAAAGCCTTCACTATCACTACATTACATAATCTAATCCAATATCACCACCATAACCACCACCACCACCATTACTACAACAACTACACGTAATATCACTAATGCTACCACCATTATAACAACTACCAACATCACATTCAGTAACTACCACCATCGCTCTCAGGTTTCCTTTCCTCACCTCAATAAATAATTGGGAAAAATCCAAAATTGAAGAAAGTTAAAAATGCAATTCCATATTTTCTTCCTAGTAATTTACAGAATAAAAAGATATTATCCATTACAAAAAATCCTACGCTATAATTTTCATTCTCGTCTCGCTAAAACGGTACAGAAATAAATCTCTTATGAACAAACTGCAATATTTCTGCTAAATTGAATTCGAGGTCTTCAGAAAAGAAAAACTTATTGGGTCAAATAGATTCTGCTTTACGCTGCCCAAAGTTGATTTAGAGAACCATATATTAAATTTCCTTCACATAAAACCGTAAGAAGAAACACGGAAACTATGACGAAGATGGTGAGGATATTGACCATTAAAATTATATATCTTCGATACTTCAATAATGATGAATAGTGGTGAGGGAGTGGTGTTGAGGTGAGGGAGTGGTGTTGAGGTGAGGGAGTGGTGTTGAGGTGAGGGAGTGGTGTTGAGGTGAGGGAGTGGTGTTGTGGTGAGGGAGTGGTGTTGTGGTGAGGGAGTGGTGTGGTGGTGAGAGACTGATGTGGTGAGGGTGTCAGGTAGGGCCTTCCTCTGCCCCCCTCCCCTCACCCGGTCCATCACGGTGTCACAACCATTTCTCTGGCGGACAATGTAACTTTCTGAGTCGTGTGTCAAGCCACGACGCCCCCTCCCCTCCCCCCTTCACTAACGTCCGCTTATGTGGCTCCGTCAGCTGCTTCCCTGTTAGGTCCTCTCCACTGTTGACACTCATATCACTCGTGGACAGGATAGCCTCTTCTTCCACAAATGTATTCATATATTCCCAGTCTATCCGCTTGCAAATATATATGAAATAAATCTTCGGATATATATTTCACCGTCCAATGTTCTCGATTATATATATATATATATCGTTTATTTTACATATATTTTGTTGACAATTTGCTTGATGGTTATCCTATGTTGTATAAGTGTTTTGTTTGTTTCGCCCCATTGTCAGTCTGATGCTTGACCTGGCGCCTGTGTCAAGCTCTCCTCGTACAACGTCGTTTGTCATACTCTAGTCGCCTGTACTGCGCTGCGTACCAATTGTCTCACTACCACTAATACCTTACAACCTACAGTTTACTAATGTAGATGAATGTGTTGTTGCACAGTTAACGCCTCGGTTGATCCGGGTTTGACGAGATTATTAAGAAATAGGAGAAGTGTGGTACTGTGAGACTCGCCCAGGGTACACGAGGAGGTGACTGACGTGACAGACATGAATATGAAGCTTCGTGAACCTGTTCTTGTGGAGGTGATATGAACTGAGGTGATACCATGAGATACGAGAATTCACGATCCTATGAGCCTCGTTCAAGTTGGAAGCTGAGGAATAATGTAACGGAGGAGAGAAATGAGGCTCCTTGGTTCACTGATTCTGGTCCGTGTTGGAGGCTCACGACAGATGGGACATATACACCATGGGGGAGAGATAGATATACAGTATGCGATTATATACCTGGTCAGTGGTCTACCAAAGTTACTTGGCCATAACTTAACCTCTGTGACTCTTGACTTTTAATGCTGTTATCCATGGTTATGTTTGTGAAGTTGGTAATATTAGTCCCTTTCCCCTAAAAGAGTCCATCTGGGATTAATATACATACTATGCCACTCTAGATGAACAGGAGAAACAAATGGCTAACGTTAAGACTCTTGGCAGCTACAAACCAACTCCCTAAAGTCCACTACCGAGGTCTAGTGTCAGGCCACAAAAAGCGCCTGTCCACAAACTTTGTATCAGGCCTGGGTCTTGCAAGGTTCTGAGGATAATTTTTCTTATTTGAAAGTAAAGACATGCTACTCCGGTAACAACAGGCTCAAAGCTTATAGGTGATTTAATATATCTAGTACTTGTTAAATACTTCTTTTGTTTTGCTTATGATGTCATCTTTCTTTTACTCCCACCACTAAAACATTAGAAAACGTGGACTTTATTTCTAAATCTGTACTTGTTAGTATCTGAATAACGTTCTGATTTTATTATCTTATCACTTAAATAAATATAATAATATTTTACCCCATGAATAAAAGTTCAGTGATATACGTGAACAGACTCCATGATAATTTTATGATGTTCGAATTCTATAAACAATAAACAACAACAAAACACGAAAGTAAGTGAAAATATATTACATGACTCAATTAATAAACAACAAAAAGTTACAGATGTGTGAGAGAGGATGACCAGTCGTATAGGTTTAGCGGCCCAACACTGGCAAGAGGGAAAAAAAAACGTGAGCTTCACCTCTCGTTGTCGCTGAGGATCTCATCTCATCAATATTCTGGCCGCCACCTCTCACCCTCCAGTGAACTTGCTGGAAATATGCGGCCAAACACTCGAGCAGTGGCAAGGTGGAGGAGGGAAGGGACGCGGGTGAGTGTAGTGAATGGAGAGAAACGAACGACAGGGAGAGAAAATGAACGAAAGGGAGAGAAACGAACGACAGGGAGAGAAAATGAACGACAGGGAGGATATAGAAATAAATAATAAGGAACAGACCGAGAGAAAGAGTAAGGAATGTATAAATATAAAAGAGGGAGACGGAGAAATAGAGAGAGATAAGGAACAAAGGATGAAACTAAAAGAAATGAGCAGATAGATACAGAAAAAAGACAGGCAAAGAGACAGGGAGATAAAAAAACTAGAACCTAAAAGAGAAAGGTATAGCAAAAATTGTTGGAGGTCAGACAGACAAATATAGAAAAAAAAGGAACACAGACTAATAAAGAAAGAGACGGGGAGATAGAAAAAAAGAAAATAGAAGAGGAAATACAGAAAAAGAGAGAAATTGCTCTGTTTCTCGAGCACCAGGTACAATCTCTCACACTCCCTCATCACCATTAGGAACAATTTCATCAGACACAGCCGGACAACACAGCCAGACACCGACGACCAAACGCCTTTTGATGTCATGTCGCTTTCAGTAGCTTGTGACACCCGGCAATGTCTTCAGACGAGGAAATTCTCACTGAGAGAGAGAGAGAGTGAGAGAGAGAGAGAGAGAGAGAGAGAGAGAGAGAGAGAGAGAGCTGACAGTGAAATAATTTCAATGTTTTCTGATATTCGCACTAAACTTTTGACATTCATCTATCAATTGAAATATAATCTTATGTAGGCATTATTGACTTCATTATTCTTTCTTAAAATAATGTAGAGACACAAATGTTTTTACTTCATTTCTTTCATTTTATTTCAATGATTTCTTAATTTTTTTATTTATTTACATTTTGATGGCTTATCTATCATCATTCCCCCTTATAAAACATTCTTTTAGGCTAAAAGCTGGACCATCACGCCGCCTGACATGATTGATATTCTCGGCCCGCATAACCCACCACACGACGCACCATTCCTAGCCCCAGCATGATAGCTTCCGTCCACATACCACATCATCCCGCGACTTGATATGATAATTTCGGGCCGTTCAACATACCATTCATAACTCCGACATGATATTTCATTCCACCAAGGATATATACCACCTCGCAGGTCGTCATCGATTGGAGTCACACAACTCGCCAACCTCGTGCCTCGACGTAACAATTTCGGACCACACAACGTCCAAGAAACACAATAGGTGACAGCACTTCGAGTCAAAATCGTTTATATGAGGATTTTCGCGGATTTTTGTCGGGGAATAAATTCTTGTTTTATGAGAGGGAGGAAGACTGTGATGACTGAGGAAAGAGGAGGAGGAAGAAGGGGAAGAGAAGGTAATGGTATCCTGGAACAATGGGTGTCACTCGTGGCGTTCATCCAGGTCTTGTGTCGTTTAACGGTGTTGATGTACCAAGAACTGCCTGTGTCTGGTGTTTATGCCTTAGTGTGTGTGTGTGTGTGATTGTTCGTGTCTCGGGTATCTTACGGCTTGTGTGTGTGTATCATTATGTGTCGATGTAACCTCATGTGTAGAATGATTATATTGATGAAAGTGGATGAAAGTGGATAAAGTGGATATAATACATGTGTTCATTTCAATTATTATGCTTAAGATAAATGTAGTGTTATTCAGTACTCAATTTCTCTATCTAATGGCTACTATGAGTGAAGTAAATTGAATATGTTAACAATAAAAAACTTCTAACCAGAATGAACATAATAAGTAGATATTCACTCTCTGCTGGAACACACACACACACACACACACACACACACACACACACACACACACCAAAATTCAGCGTGGCACTTTATTGCACACTTTGGTTTTGGTGCCACACACTCAAGAGCGTTTTCATGTTTTCTCTCTCCTGATTTTCTTTTTTTCTTTTGGGGGGAGGGGCGGGGGAGGGGAGAGGGTGACTTACTGAACGTTTTTTTTTCTTCAATTTTTCGTTGATTTTTATTTGAGAGAATTGCTGCTTCCCTAAATAACTTTGGTGCCTCGTTCTTCTTAATTTTGAGATCTGGTTCGTCTTGACTTTGAAAGCTTCATTCTTTTCTATATTCGATATCTTGTTCCCCTATGTGGTGATACATCATTAACTTAAAATATGTCGATAAATACTAACAGCTTTCGATCGCGCGCACACACACACACACACACACACACACACACATGAAACGCCATTGTAGACCAGACCGCATTAACAAGTTGTACCAATCAGTTTTATCTATAGAGCTTAAGTTCCCATCACTATAGAGGGGATGTTGATATTATAATGTATTACTGCGCTCGAACAACTACCTTCTTTAAGTGCGTATATTATATTAGTAAATACCTTAGTTCTCAACCATTGGACATTAAGTACAATACACATCTCTGGTTGTTGTGGAGACAGATGCAAATAACAGGAAGGAGTTTACTGAACCATCCATCCTCTCAGATACTCAAACCTTAAGACATTTCAAATGCAAAATATTTTTACGGAAAAAAAATATCAGAGGAATTCAATTTATTCTCGAGGAAAAAAAGTATGTAATTCCCTGCGTCCGTGACTTTTTGCCTCGCTGATGTTACAGAACGAAACACGGTGAAGGGCAAGAGCCAAGGTTCACACAAGTAGGTTATTTATTATCGTTCCCAGAAAAAAAAGTTTTATTATATTTTTGCGAAAGTTTTGAACAGCTGAATAAAAATTAGCTTATTATTCCAGCCAAACTCGTTTTATGTTTCTCCACTTTTTTTTTCTGTATTTGTTCACGGTTTGTTCGATGTTTTTAGCTTTCTCGGAATGGTATGAAACAGGAGTAAAAAAATAAATCTATTGTTAGTCAAAATATACTACCGAGGATTACTCTTATACTTTAACAGAAAGACACAATCATGTCAGTGGAAATTGGAGGAGAACATCACGCGATACCATTTTTTTTTCTTGCGCCGGTCCTGTTTTTTATAAGTTGTTTTTATGTTTGTGTTTGCAGTAGAAAACGAAGGCCACAAGAAAACAAAGATCAATACTTTCTATAAGACAAAATTTTCTGTAATAATTTTCTATTAATCACAGTGAGTAAAAACATATTAAAGAATGATAATGAGTTGAAGAACAGACAGACAGACAGACAGACAGAGAGATGACGTGGAACAGGTGAATAATGGGAGAACAAGAGACGGGGAGAAACGAGGGACTGACAGAAAGAGATTAAGGAAAAGAAAACAGAGAGGGAAGATGGAAGTAACAAGATGTATACAGGAGGGAGGGGATTAAAGAATGAGGGGCATGATAAGGAGAGAAGATTAAGGGAAAGATGAGAAGGAACACAGAGGGAGAAGATAAGATGCACATACAGTAAGATAAACAAGTAGAGAAAAAGAAAAGATTAGAGCGAGAGAGAAATGGTGGTTATTGAGAAGACAATTTATTGACAGAATAGATTAAAAAAAGATAACAAAAGCCTAAAAAGAGAGAAAGAGACAGAGGTGTGAAACTGAGTGAAGAGAAAGCGAATGGAAAGAGAAAACGATGATCAAGAAAGGAAAGAGAGAGAGAGAGACTTCGTAATATTCTGGTTATACCCGACTTTTATAGTATTTATATTTTGATATTTTCTTTTATAAATTTCAAACACTCAAGAACTGTCAGCAACAAGTAAAGTGGTAATGGGAAATATAATTAAAAAAAGCCTTAAGCCATTTCTAAATAGCCATAGAAAAATCTAAATTCACTCATTCCATTTCAGAAGGCTGATATTATTGGACGAATGTTTAGGAGGAAATACAGCAAATTACCAATAGTTCTTATGAGTCAGCATAGAGAGTGAAACGCTGGACCATTCTTATATAAATCAACAATGTGAAGCTGACTCAGGGGCTTCATCTAAAGTACCTCGATGTCAGGGGTTAAGAATATATAACGTCAATTATTTATGATCTGTTGTAAACCGCTCTCTACCCTGCTTAGTTAAATTTGGCCAGGATCACTCAGAGAAATAATGTTCAAGTGGAGCAGCGTGTAGGAGTGGTAGTGGATGACCTCAGGTATTCACCGTGTTCAGTGTAATTCAAGAAGGTTATTGCATCAGTTACAGCCTCTCCACCATTAGAGTTATCAGTGAAGCGGTAATAGCGGTGATAACAGTGATGACTTTTATCAGAGTTACTTGGGTGGTGTCATTAAGCATACTGTTAGTGCTAGGTAATGTGTACAGTGCCTTCTGTACTCATGTATTAAAGAGGCTAAGATAGTAATGTGTATTTACAGGTACTCCATCCTATACCGTGTACACTAACAGGAGTGAACAACAATATAATGTTTACAGAATCTATTGTTTATATCATATGGTATTCAAAACAAAGCAAAAAGAGTCACTTTCATCCCAACCCACAGGCATAACTATTATAGTGTGCAGTAGTTGTTTATTTTTCCGGAGTGTGTGAGCATAAATCTGTATTATTTGTTGTGCCCATGACCAACAAATCGTGAGAGTGGTCCTGCTCCTAACATTAAGTGGACAAACATTTCCTGTTGATGCGGCCGACTCCTCTGTACCAGACCTTTATCATTCACTTTGTCTGGGTCTGGCTGGCGGCCGACACAGCGATGCGTCACTATAAATCTGCAGTAACTGCTGGCAAGCATCATCACTGCCAGCCACCAAGATGTATACTGAACCCAGCGCTCACTTGTTGGCCGCACACACATTCTGGAGAGACTATTGTAGTTTACACTCATGTGGTGGTCCGAGTTCAATACCCGGCACTCAAAGGTAATCATTGTTTACATTGATTTACCTGTGTACAGTATATTACAGTTTCTGATATATTTACAATACCGTTGTGCTGGAACTCGAATAAAAAAGCTGTCTGGGACCCGAGCATGGACGGGCTGCCCCAACCCTTCGGCTCACAGTTAGTGGGCAGGGAACCTGAACTACAAGAGAGTAGTTAAGGTATATGATCCTTCAGTTTATAGTGGTTCAGTGGATAAGCTTTCTGCTTGCCATTCGTGGTGATCCGGGATTATGTATAGTGGTGACACGGAGGATCGATTAAATTTACGTCGAGAATGTCAGCTTGAGGACTAGAGGTGATCTTAAAGAAGCGACACGTAGTAAGTGACCTAGATACTGAGAGTCCCTAGACTGCATACAACACACAAGGTGAAGGATACCTTAAATGCGACCTGAACAATGTGTCCAGCCAAGGATGGTCTCTGTGCATAATGTGACTATAACTTTATAAATGGATCATAAGACCTCGGAATATTTCCAAGAACTAGATTATATGGTGGTTATGAAGTAATATATATTCCTTAGTCACTGGGTGGTCGAGGGTGACACAACTACCTCTGTTATTGTAGTCAGGTGGTGGAAAGGGGAGAGCGAATAGGGAGGGAGAGGGGAAAAGACGCGTATGGACAGGGGAAGAGGGGAGAGAGAAGAGGGAAGAGAGGAAGAGAGTAAGCCAACAGTAAACCATGTTAGTATAGTCGTATCATAAACTGGAGAAAATTAAGTTGGACAAAGACAAAATAAAAGTATGCTTCAACATTATTGCCTTACCAAGTATCTTTTTTTCCTCTCTCGTACTTTTTACACGAGGAAATTTCTGTCTGGTTCTCTTACTTTATCCCTTTAAACATATTTCCTTTGCAATTCCTCTGTTTATTCCATTATTCGAAGATTTTGATTTAGTCATTATCTAATCTATTCATTGGCAATTATACCTCAAGTAGAAGGACTGATCACACTAGAGCAGATAATGTTGTTGTTACATAATGTTAAAACAAATAGATAAATAGCAGTAATAAAGAATTGAAGGGATAAAGAAATTATTATTAGGTCAAAGACGTATTGAATATAAGGGAAAAAACTAACTATAGAGAAATTAGAGTGAGAGAGAGAGAGAGAGAGACAGAGCAAAGGAGTGACTGGCCAGAGTGTCAAGGGAAACTACTGATAAGAACCCAGGAAGCCAACCATCGCCAGGACGGTAACTTCCTCGATAGTAACTCCTGAAGGCATGTTGAAGGAGGGGGGTAGGGGGAGAGACGGGTGACGCATGGAAGTGAAACGTGAAACTTGCTGAGAAAAAAAAAGACGGGAGGAAACAGGTGACGCATGAAATTGAAGCGTGAACCTGTTACTGAGGAAGACGGCAGAAGACAGGTGATGAATAACGATGAAATATATAACTATTAGCAACGGGGAGAGGGGGGGAAGAGACAGTATACGTATGAGAATGAACGATGAAACTTGTTAATAACTGAGGAGTAAGAAAGAAGGGATGAGACAAGTGAAACATAAAGACAAGACTCGGTAAAGAATAGAAGAGAAGAAGGAAGAGGTGATCAAGACTCCCAAAAACAGAAGACGGGTGAAAACTTCTCCAGGAGCTTAAAGGAGTGAGTCAGTGAAGGACAGGAAGAGGACGGAAAAGAGACAGGAAGCCTAGGTTATTTTCTCTTGGTATTAAGAAGGACAAAGGACTTACTGTACCTACGAGACTAACAATTGAATTGACTCTCTCTCTCTCTCTCTCTCTCTCTCTCTCTCTCTCTCTCTCTCTCTCTCTCATAATAATATAGGAAACTGCAGCGGGCCTATTGACCTATACTGGGTAGTCCCGTTTACATCCAACCCCTATCGCTCATACATATCCATCCAACCTATGTTTGAAACTATCCGGCGTATTCGAGTTAATGATGGTGCTTCGTAACTTGTTCCACTCATCCACTACTCTATTTCTAAACCAATATTTACTTAACTCACGATTAAATCAAAATGTTTCTAATTTAAAACCATCGTTACGAATTCGCTCCTGGTTGGATAGTTTAAGTACCTTTGTTATATCACCTTTTTTTAACACTGACTTCCATTTAAACACCTCTATCATATCGCCCCTCACTCTACGTCTCTCGAGGGAGTGCAAATTCAGATGCTGTAACCTGTCTCTGTACTCAGGATTCCTAATACCCGGTTGTGCACCATCGTACAGGTATTCGGACACTCGGGTGGTCCGGGCAAGAACCAAAAATCTTTCCTGACTGAGATATCACCACAGCGATTGTGGGAGGTGGTTACCCGTGTCAGGGAGGAGAAAACTGTGACAATAAAGGTTAGGTTAGGATAAATAGGGTTGGATTGGGCTACCCGTTTCAAGGAGTGCCTACTGTGAGTCAAGGTTACAGTTTTCTCCCTCAGATGACGCGCACAAACCTACCGGAATATAAATGAACCAAATATACAATCACAATCCTAGTATCGCCTTTGGTTAGGTTAGGTTAGGTTCAGTCGGATCAGGTCATTAGCTTTTACATAATATAGTATATAACTAATACTTGGCTAAACGGGCCTGCTTATGCTGATACTTTTCCAACATTTTTACAATTGCACGTGGTAGCAACTGGATGCCGTGTGTGGAGAAGGCGGCCAGGCAGAGTGAGTGTGACCGCCGCCACTTGCAAAAGTCGCCAACAAACTTGCGTCCACAAAACTTTCCCCGGAAGAGTTGAGACAAGTTATCCTGCGGTGCATTAGAGGCGTCCCGGGCCATCAATGTCGTTATTGGCGTCCATTTTGTAAAGTTTGGCCTTGAGTGTGTGTGTCTGTAGTGGTGTTGATGGCTTTATAATGGAGCAATAAGAGAAGTGAGAGATGATAAGTTATAATTATTAAAATGTTGACAAAGTTTTCTGCGTTACATTACCACTGTCATCATAACTTCTCTGAGACTTATTAAAACTAACATATTCAATATTTGTGGTGTTTTCCCTTATAGACAACGGACTCTTTAACTTTACAATGTATGGAACACGTAGAGACTGTGGCAGCTGATCTGTTTTAGGTATGATTCTGTCAATAAATTAAAACCCCGTGGCACGATATTGCTTCTATGTGGAAAATGCTATACGGAAATTTGCATATAAATTTTGGGCCTCTGAATTTCTTTTTTAACTGAACGAAAGCACACTAGGGTAAATATAGTACTTTTATTATGTTATTATATAGCGGTTCTCTTACCTCTATGTTAGTTGTCGTTTAGTTTTACCTTTATCGTTATTATTTTATATAATAATTATGTCTAAACAGCCTCTATAATAAAGTTACCTGGAAGTTAGTGTGACCTGTATATTACCTGGATGTTAGTGTGACCTGTATCGTAAAGTTACCGGGATGTTAGTGTGACCTGTATATTACCTGGATGTTATTGTGACCTGTATCGTAAAGTTATCTGGATGTTAGTGTGACATCTGTACCAGTGGCTCAGATCAAAAGTCCCGGTTGGCTTAGTTTTACGCTGGGTTAACCGCAAGAATCGACCTGTTTCACTGGAGCGAGAAAATAATGAAGGTCTCGTCCCCTGCCTGGCATGACCTCCTGTTATATTTTCTCTATTTGGTAGTATTGTTTTATTACGATTGTTACTGTAATTTCCTTCTGATTATAGTGACCATCATTATGTCATAGCTTAGATAATATGACGTCTTCTCTGTACACACATCACCAATTAGACGGAGAATATGTCCCTTAATAAGACTTTAAAAACACCGACCAAGATTTAGGGATCCTTATGAGGTTATGTATAAGAATAATATAAGAGAAGATGTACTACGCTGCTGTTGTGGATACGAACAAATGCCTATATGAAGTTGCTCAGATGCCGGAGCTGTTGTGGCTTCGCTCTATTGAATTTACCACGCTTTGATTCTTACGTTCGTGAAGAGGCTGAAGATGGTAATAATGATGAAGAATAAATAGAAAGAATAAGAAGATGATAAACATGATGGGAAGAAAATGATGATGATGTTGATGAAGAGAATGATAAAAAAAGTAGGGTGAGAAGATTATGATGATTGTAGAGGGTAAGCGAAGGAAAAGATGAAAAAATTATATTAAAAATAAGATAGAGAAACAGAAAGGAAGGAGAAGAAGAAAGAATAAAAAGAGACTGAAGAAAGGAAGAATAAGAATACAAAAAAAAATATGAGGTGAGTGAAAAAGACGACGAAGAAAAACAATAAATAAAAACACATATGAAACAGAAGTTAACAAGGACAAAATGAAGAGAGAGAAGAAGAATTCACGTGTTGTCTTTGTTAACAACTACAGTAGCGTACGAACCTGACTCTCCCGGACATTTAGTACGAAACGACATAATAAAATTAATTTCTTACACTGATTTTTGGCATAGGTATTAAGGTTACCTACATCATACGTATTTCGTTACTGTGAATAACTTACATATTTACTGAAACGGTGTATGTGAAATCCTCCAAGAGTTTCGAACTTAAATTTTATTTGTCGCTCCAAAAAGCAGAGGAAAATCTTACGCAGCCCATTTTAGTTTAAACTTTTGTCTAACTAATTTAACGTAAGTTGCATAGCTTGAAGAGAATATGTAATCAGCCAAAATTTTCAGAGTGGGAGCGTCCTGTCCTGGGAACTCAACAGCAATGGAGGATATGTGTCGGACCGAAGCATTTTATCTTCCCAAACTTATTCGAAGACAGGAATAATTCAGTCCACCCGCAGAATGTGTAAAATTGATCAAAATTACCACAAACGCTGTGAGTAATAACAGATGTGTGTCTCCCCAACCAGAGAACCTTCTGTATAAGAGGAATTTCATATAATATAAAATAATATTACTCGAGTCTTGTTTTAAGCTGAGAAACGCTTTTGTTATATGAACACTAGTCTAAGCTGATTGAATGACTCCTTTCACTTCAGGCTCCGTGGTGAGTTTGCTGCCAAGTGTATGAATTTTGGTTATTTTAACGTATATAGGCAAGAGACAATCCTGGCCTTGAATAGTTTCTCATAACCATATCAAGAAGAAACAGCGCCAGGGGTTTAATATTGCTTAAGATTTTTTCCTCAGGAGTAACCAGCCTTTACTGAAGCGAGATACCTAGTAATAATACAAAGATCCGCCACCTTATCTAGTACACAAACTTAACATGGCATTGACGTAAAAACTGTAAGAGAGAACTGACATAAGAGAGAGATTCATCTAACTGACTTACAAAGAAATACACAGCACTGATTCGTATACACACACATATCACATAGTTCATAACAACAGACATAAAATTACACAAGGGAGAAATGACAGACGGCAAAGAAAAAACCTGAGAACACATTTCACAAGTCACAAATAAAAGACCCGATTTATATCTCGCAATTATACGTATTTTAACGATAGGCTTTTGTTTACTGAGGGATCGTATTATCCTAAAGCTTTCACCTACAGTACCTGCAAATCGTTTACGTCCATCTAAGCAGATTTAATAGAATCGTCTGCAGAGATATGAAGAGGATAACACTGAAGTCTTATATTAATCAGTTATGGTAACATTAAACTATTCCTGATCGTAGTGAAATAGAGAGAGGTTTATGGGATCGCTTAACACAATTCTGTGAAATAGCTAGTAATAAAATGTACTCGTGTAATCATTCATTCTCGCTTAATTCCTTTCAATCATCTATGAAACATCAAGAAATTAAAAGACAGTTACATCAGCCAGTACAGAAACACCATGTTAGGAGGGATTCTACATCTGTCTCATTACTATCATTAGCAAATTCTTTCCGAATCGGTTTGTCCTAATTTTATCCATTCATTACTTTATAAAGACTAATTGTTTCCATTTTCACTTTAGTGGTAATCATGCCGACTTACGTGACTCTGTTGGTGCAGTGTCTCTTGTATACATAGTGAAATTAACTTCATTGTAATATAATGTTGAGTTGACGGTAGCGATATGAACATTAAGACGGCAAAACTATGAACATGGAGTTGGGTAATATGAACACAGCGATGGACGATGATAACACAACGATGGACGATGATAACACAACGATGGACGATGATAACAACGATGGACGATGATAACACAGCAATGGACGATGATAACACAGCAATGGACGATGATAACACAGCAATGGACGATGATAACACAGCGATGGACGATCACCTCCATTCCTTACGATGGTATAAGGCAACATTGAGGTGGCTCGCCGGACTTACATTTCAACAGCAATGTGACAACAGTTTAACTTTATTTCTACCATAAATATCGATATCAATGAAGTACTGTAATGATGCTGAAGTATAACTGAAACGTCTGTGTTTTGAGAGACGAGTGTGTAACCTCTTCCAGATGCACCAACAAAGTCATTTTCCTTTATGTAATTCATCTAATGAAATACTGTATCCCATTATGTATTTACACATTATTAAAGTACCATTTATGTTCGACACACAATCAAGATAATGTTACATATATAATACAAAGGGACAAAATATATAAGAAATTATAGTGAAATGTGATTACAGTAACACGTCCTAAGACTTCCCCTAATACTTGAGGTAATTACATAAGGCAGAGATACTGTTTTGCTTACTGTACATATGTTTATAACCACATACTGTTTCTATGTATGTATGTATGTATGTATGTATGTATGTATGTATGTATGTGCAGTATGTATGTATGTATGTATGTATGTATGTATATTTATTTTTATGTATATTATTTAACAAAATCTCTCAAACCTAACTATTCCTTAAAACGATTTTTAAAAGAACCAATAGTGAAAATCTTGTAATGAATGATTCAATATGAGTTGGAAGTTCACCATCTCACTTATTATATGACTCGCCGATAATGATACCATGATAATTTACACCAATATCATTGTTATATGTCAAAGAAAATTCTCTGACATGACCAGCATTCCTGCACCATCAAGCAAAGAAACTTATCACAGGACTTCCATTGTCAACATTGCCAAACTTCCCAATGTGACTTTAGGAGAAGTTACCAACTGTCCCGAACTCGAGTCTTCAGTGAGAAATCTGTTTGTTGACTCTTCTTGTGGTGGCAACACTGAATAATACTGTACTACCGTGTCTTAACTATTGTGGCTCACCTACAGTAGTGCCTTGACTTAATAAAACTTGGGCAGCGATTAAACTTATACTGTTCCTCGCTTAGTGACTGAATTTACATCGTTCCCCTCACACCGAGACAGAACCTCTGTTATTTTAAGTGAACTTTGAAACAAAACTTAAAATGTTCCATACTTACACTACATCAGTTAGATTATTTACTAATTCTATCTCTACCTCCACCCACTAACTCCCCTCCACCCACTAACTACAGTACATCCTTCTCCACATCCTTCCACCCGCCTCTCCACCAGTCAAACCCGTCCTCCTCTTAGTCACCCACTACACTCCTCTCCATAAAATAAATAATACACACCTTAATTAGATGAAATTTTACACTAGTTGCTTTTAAAAAGACACCAGCCAATATACTAGTGTACTAATTAATATCAATATCATTATAAATATATTCAGTGATCAGAAGCTAAGGTTCATGGCTGGTCAGAGTTTAAAAGATAAGTGTATTTTATCTCAATCAGCAACATTATTATTCATGAAGAGTAATTGTATATATAATATTAGTTGAATTAGTATATAGGTTTATAAAGTTATACTCTTCGTTCGATATATCAAGTTTGTGTGTTGTATTGTAATGCATAGAAGAATTTATATGAACAATTATTCACCTAATATACAGATAAAGGTAAAGTATAAATACACAAATAAATTTAAATTACGACAAAAAATTTATCAATGATCTCTCAAGATACGCGAGGAATTAATGGTCGCATTATAAAGGTTGAGATTACTTACTCTCCCTCATTAGCAAAATTGGTAACTATTTTAGAACGTCCTGCTTTAGACTTCACCCAATCAGCCTGTAGCCTTAATGACGTATCACTGAACTTCAAGACTCAATAATCCAGA
>NW_024736650.1:3722332-3807332 GCF_018991925.1 Homarus americanus
GGGGGGGGGGGGCCAGGTTTTTGGGGGCAGCACATACACGCAGATTTTAACATCCACACGACTATCTCTTCCACGTAAACCTCGCGATGTTGAACTAAGACTGTACTTATATTTTCTTAGCATTCTCTTCAATAAGCACCCTGTTTTATATATAGTTATCTCTTGAATTCTTTATATATGTACTTATTCTCTTATACTGCATTCTTGTTTATTTTATATTATTATATATGTTTTTTATTTCATGTACCATATATTCTTATATATTCTCATATATAACTCAAACCTCTGCTTATATTTTGTCAATGTTCTTCTTTCATTTTTTTCATATATATTATATTCTCTTCTATATATTTTGTTCTAGCTATATTCTAAAACCATGGATTAACCTTGGAAACCATGTGTTTCTATCACCACACTTATTATAATACAACGGTAGCCTCCACCACCATAATTTTATTAGAATATAACCTATCTTAGTTAACTGTTAGGTATGAAACTTACTAAAAGAAGTTATTTTCAAGAGAACCAATGTAGGAAAGGACAAGTGGTGATACTAGACAAACTCAATATTTACTAACACAGTAATATACTTACCACTCAGACAAACAGAACGCACTTATTTATAAGTCATCAATCACTTCAAGAACTTGTCACTTACAATACCTCCAAACACATCACTTATTAGACAATGTATATATTTGACATGAGATTCAGTACTGAAACAACCACGATATCACGACCCTCAGGTCTTACTTAACAAGTAACAAATTAACTCTTCACTTCTTGGTTATATCATTATACCTCAGATTATCACCATAGTCACAACGATGAATACATAACACACTGACAACTCCACAATTATAGCAAGGAAAACAACATAGCACTTTTTAATCTCACCAGTGGTTCAATACTTAACCTGGGATACTATATTTCTGCTAGTTATCCCAAACAAGATACAATAATACTTAGGCCCATGTAACATGAGGAGTGCCCCAGGGTACCATGGTCTCAACAACAAATAAAGATCAAGCTGTTAGCGGGCAGAAGTAACGACACACGCCATGAAAGCCGATTGCAGGAAAAGATTCTAAATCCACTATACGAATTAACGGCATTCAACCCGTTTACCAACCCACATAGTCGATGGGTATTCAACTCAATGCACACTGGAGAGACGCTGAGGAAGAGTCACGAATGCGTAAAAAGTCAACTTCAACTATACAAAAATACGCGCCTGGCAATGGTTCAGACGATATTAAACCACATTATCGATTTAAGTACAAATTACTATAATAACACATGAACACCGATATTCACCAAAAACCGACTAAGTTAAACTGAAATAATTAAGGCAGGAACACACGTTAACATATTTGGAGACGTTGAGGAAGAGTCACGAATGCGCCATTCTCGCGTAGAGGTATTGTAGTATTTCTTCCACAAACGCTTTGCCGCGAGTAGCAGTACCAGCAAATCCGCAGTGTATGCTCGTAGTCCAGGTCGTGGGCCGCCTTACATGACGGAGGTCAACTGTTAAGCCACTGCCTACCCCGCTATATATAAGACCAGACCTGTGGTGACCTGTCTCTTTTCTACCTACACCAATCAACCAAATAACACCTCTCCTGCCTGGCGGCCCTCGCCCCCGCCGGCGAGCATGGCGACCAAGCTGGTCTCCCTCTGCATCTCACCAACCAGCTTCTACATCACGCTTAAACCATGCCGTTACCTCTCAGCACCAAACTGACTGTACATCTATACAATATGTATACAGAGAAGTACATAGGAAGTCTTTTTTTTCTATCTATCCTGAGTAAACCAAACATCACCGCACCCTACAAATGGTGACCCCCGAGTGACCATTTGTGGTTACGGATGTTGGTTCACACTGGATGGGATGAGAAAGGAAACTCACAAAGTGTTTCTACCTATAACCAACCAGCAAGCAACACCTCATCCTCCACCCCTGCCTGGCGGCCCACGCCCTCCGGTGAGCATGGCGACCCACAAGCTGGTCTCCTCTGAGCACCCTCACCATCAGCTTCTACATCAAGCTTGACCACGCTACTACCCCCAGCACCAAGCTGCATTGCATCCAATAACAATATGTATAAGAGAGCACATAGAAAGCTTTTTCCATCCCATTCCGAGTGTGAACACAAATATCCCATACCCCACAGTATATGCGTGTGGCTGCTGCAAGCGGCTCGTATTCACAATACCAGAAAGGTTTATCTTACCAACAACACAAACCTCTACCATTTTGGGACTGATTCACTTAGTTATGAATTCCGGTGTTCTTGATCAGGCACCATGTCTATTCATATATCTAATCAGAGGTTGAGCTTACAGAGTGTGAATATACACATGACAAATTAATTCTGCAGCAAGCTTGTGCTTACAAGCAACATGGCGCTATTCACGAGGCAAGTAGATTTGGAGATTATACAAAGGACAGAATAAACAAGAGATTAATGACTTTCAACAGACACTGGCACTACCAAACTATAAATATCAGATGATGCCAAGTACAAAATGATAATACCTTA
The DNA here is from genome assembly GCF_018991925.1 of Homarus americanus. Classification (NCBI taxonomy): domain Eukaryota; kingdom Metazoa; phylum Arthropoda; class Malacostraca; order Decapoda; family Nephropidae; genus Homarus; species Homarus americanus. The sequence continues at coordinate 3,724,882 of NW_024736650.1, forward strand.
GGCGACATCAGCATCGTGGATATCCCACGACGACATAAAATACACAAGGGTTACCTGACACTTACTGACACAGCGATTAACAATAAGGTTGTTGAAGTACTCAACACCACTCACAATGTGATTTGTATGTTCCAACTGTAAAACAGACATATCTAAGCGACTCAAAACAAGGGTGTTTTCTCACACTCAAATTATTTTAGAGAGGTTGGTTTCAGTAAGTCAGAAAATGGGATAACGGAGGACTGAGGAGTCTTGAAGGATGAGAAAATGGACGCCTCAGATGGAGGACCAAACGAAAGCAAGCATGTTGTGGGTTATTGAGCGTAATATGAATTATTTGATATTGAGCACTGACAAGACCGTGGTCACACAGAAGGAGGGAAGGAGGGGTGGTATGGGGAGCAAGGGGTGGTAGGTGGAGGGAGGGAGGAGGGGTGGTGGGAGGAGGAAGGGAGAGGTGGTAAGGGAAGGAGGGAGGGGTATGTGGAGGGGAGGGAGGAGGGATGGTGGAGGGGAGGAGCGTGGTAGTGGAGGGAGGAGCGGTGGTATGTGGAGCGAGGGAGGTGGTATGGAGAGGGGAGGGTGGTATGTAAAGGGAGGGAGGGTTGTATGGAGGGTGTATAGATATGTGAACACGCCTGACGCCAAGACTCTGTTACCATTCATTGTACCATTTATTCACATGTCCGCATATTACATATTATTATACCATGTCTGATATCTATGCTATGTTCAATGCCTATGTTCACTTACTATGTCCCTGGATATACTATGTCTGTACTGCGCTAGTCGAGTAAATTCAGAGGACCTTACGATTGTCCTAGTGATGTTAGCAACTTCTTGCCCAAGCAGACACCAGCCAGATCGCCTGGCCTACCACGGTTCGGGTCCCTTGTGCCGTTTTCAGCACTAAGGTTATCACGCCAAGTTTTGTAATACTTATTGAATATACCTACTGCTCGTGCTCTGGAGCCAAGAACCTTGCTCAAGGTTGCATCTACTACAGAGGTGGTATGTGGAGGAAGGGGATGGGTAGACGGAGGGAGGGTAAGGGAGAGGGGAGGTAAGTGGGGAGGGACGGGAGGGGTTGGTATGTGGAGGGGAGGGAGGTGGTGGGAGGGGAGGGAGGGGTGGGTGTGGGAGGGAAGGAGAGGTGGTATGTGGAGGAAGGGAGGGGTGGTGGGTGTAGACGGGAGGGGAGGGGTAAGGGAGGGAAGGAGAGGTGGTATGGAGGGGAGGGAGGGGTTGGTATGTAGAGGGGAGGGGAGGGTTGGTATGTGGGAGGAGGTGGTGGAGGAGGAGGGGAGGGGAGGTAAGGGGAGGGGAGGGAGGGGTTGGTGGGTGGAGGGAGGGAGGGTGCATGTAGAGGGAGGAGGAGGTTGTGGAGGAGGGGAGGGGTGGGTGTAGAGGAGGAGGCTGGTAAGGTAGAGGGAGGAGGGATGGTGGAGGAGGAGGGGTATGGAGGGAGGGGAGGGGTGGTGTGGGAGGGAGGGAGGGGTGGGTAGTGTGGAGGGAGGGAGGGGTGGTATGTGGAGGAGGGAGGTAAGGAGGAGGGGAGGGGTGGGCGTAGAGGGAGGGAGGGTGGGTATGTGGGAGGGAGGGAGGTGGTATGTGGGAGGGGAGGGAGGTGGTAGGAGGGAAGGGAGAGGGGTATGTAGGGAAGGAGGTGGTAGAGGGAGGGAGGGGTTGTAAGGTGGAGGGAAGGAGAGGTGGTATGTGGGAGGAGGGAGGGGTGGTAAGTGTAGAGGGGAGGGGAGGGGTTGTGGGTGGAGGGAAGAAGAGGTGCAGGTGTGGAGGGGAGGGGAGGGGTGGTATGTGGAGGGAGGGGAGGTGGTATGTAGAAGGAGGGAGGGGTGGTATTGTAGAGGAGGGAGGGTGGTATGTGGAGGGAGGGAAGGGTGGTATGTGGAGGGAAGGAGAGGTGGTATGTAGAGGAGGGAGGAGGAGGGAGGGTGGTATGTGGAGGAGGGAGGGTGGTATGCGAGAGGGAGGGAGGGGTGGTATGTAGAGGGAGGGGAGGTAGGGGTGGTATGTGGAGGGGGAGGGAGGGTGGTATGTAGAGGGAGGAGGGGTATGTGGATGGGAGGGAGGGGAGGATGTTGAGGGAGGAGGGAGGGGTATGTGGAGGGATGGAGGGGTGTATGTGGAGGGAGGGAGGTGGTATGTAGTGGGAGGGAGGGGTGGTATGTGGAGGGAGGAGGGCTGGAAATGTAGAGGGAGGGGGGTTGGTATGCAGAGAGAGGAGGGTTGGTATGTGGAGGAGGAGGGGTGGCATGTGGAGGGGAGGAGCGGTGGTATGTAGAGGAGGGAGGGTTGGCATGTGGAGGGACGGAGGGTTGGTATGGGAGGGGAGGGAAGCAGGCGTGGAGGGAGGGAGGTGGTATGTGGAGGGAGGGAGGGGTGGTATGTGGAGGGAAGGAGAGGTGGTATGTGGAGGGAGGTAGGGTGGTATGTAGAGGGAGGGAGGATTGGTATGTGGAGGGAGGGGTAGGGGTGGTATGTAGACGGAGGGAGGGGTTGTATGTGGAGGGAAGGAGAGGTGGTATGGAGAGGGAGGGGTGGTATGTAGAGGGGAGGGAGGGGTGGTATGTAGAGGGAAGGAAAGGTGGTATGTGGAGGGAGGGAGGGAGGTATGTAGAGGGAGGGAGGAGGTTGTGTGGAGGGAAGAAGAGGTGGCATGTGGAGGAGGGAGGGGTGCAGTGTAGGAGGGAGGGATGGGTGGGTAGAGGAGGGAGGGTTGTATGTGGGAAGGAGGAGGGGTGGTATGTGGAGGGGAGGGAGGAGTGGTATGTGGAGGGAAGGAGAGGTGGTATGTAGAGGGAGGAGGGTTGGTATGTAGAGGGAGGGAGGGTTGGTGAGGAAGGAGGGAGGGGTGGTATGTGGGAGGAGGAGCGGTGGGTAGAGGAGGGAGGCTGGTATGTGGAGGGACGGAGGGTTGGTATGTGGAGGAGGGAGGGGTGGTATGGGAGGGAGGGAGTGGTATGTGAGGGAGGGAGAGGGAGGGAGGGGGAGTGGTTGTGTGGAGGGAGGGGAGGGGGTGGATGTGGAGGGAGGGAGGGAGGGGGAGGGAGGGAGGGAGGAGGAGGGGTGGTATGAGGGAGGAGGTGGCATGTAGAGGGAGGGAGGGGTGGTATGTAGAGGGAGGGAGAGGTGGTATGTGGAGGGAGGGAGGTGTGGTATGTAGAGGAGGGAGAGGTGGTTTGTGGATGGAGGAGGGAGGTGGTATGTGGAGGGGAGGGAGGGGTGGTATGTATAGGAGGGAGGGTATGTGGAGGGAGGGGAGGTGGTATGTAGAGGGAGGGGAGAGGTGGTATGTGGAGGGAGGAGAGGGAGGTATGGACAGGAGGGAGGGTTGGTATGTGGAGAGAGGGGAGGGGTGGTATGTATAGGGATGGATGGGTGGTATGTGGAGGGAGGGGAGGTGAGTGTAGAGGGCGGGAGGGGTGGTATGTGGAGGGAGGGAAGGGTGGATGGTGAGGAGGGAGGGGGTGGTATTTGGAGGGAGGGAGGGGGGTTGTATGTGGAGGGAAGGAGAGGTGGTATGTAGAGGAGGGAGGGTGGTATGTAGAGGAGGGAGGGGTGGTATGTGGAGGGGAGGGAGGGGTGGTTTGGGGGATAGAGGGAGGGGTGGTATGTAGAGGAGAGGGAGGGGTGGGTGAATGGAGGAGAGGTGGTATGTGGAGGAGGGAGGGAGAGAGGGAGAGGTGGTATGTGGGAGGGAGGGAGGGAGAGGAGGGAGAGGTGGTATGTGGAGGGAGGGAGGGAGGGAGACGTGGTATGTGGAGGAGGGAGGGGTGGTATGTAGAGGGAGGGAGTTGTAGGTGGAGGGAGGGAGGGGTGGATGGAGGAAGGAGAGGTGGTGTAGAGGGAGGAGGGGTGGTAATGTAGAGGAGGGAGGGGTGGTATGTGGAGGGAGGAGGGGTGGTTTGGGATAGAGGAGGGGTGGTATGTAGAGGGAGGGAGGGGTGGTATGTAGAGGAGGGAGGGGTGGATGTGGAGGAGGAGGGTTGTATGTGAGGGGAAGGAGAGGTGGTATGTAGAGGGAGGGAGGGGTGGTAGGTAGAGGGAGGTAGGGTGGTATGTGGAGGGGAGGGAGGGGTGTGTGGAGGGAGGGAGGTGGTAGTGGAGGGAGGGGTGTATGTGGAGGGGAGGGAGGGGTGGTATGTAGAGGGAGGGAGGGGTGGTTTGTGGAGGGTGAGGGATGGAGGAGGGAGGGGGGTGGTATGTAATTCTGTGTCATTACTATGAATAACCAAGTCTCGGGTACACTCTAAGTATGAGAGAAAACGGAGGACTGAGGCGACCTGAAGGGATGACAAATCGAGTCCTCAGAAATTTTGTTAGTGTTTCAGTTTTGTTTGCAAAACGAACTTTAACAATATTGTCAGTACTGCACGCCATTTCTCCTCCTCACCACTAGTGTGATTCTGAGGGGCGAGGCTTAGCCCCTGCCTTCCCAGAAAAGTCGATAATCTACTTTTCCGAAAAGTAGAAAAAATCCACTTTCGGGAAAGTAGATAACCAACTTTCCCGGAAAGTAGATATTTCTCATTTTCTGTGATACAAATTTCACGTTTTCTATGATAATCTACTTTGGAATTATGTTAATACCTCCCAAGAAGTCGATAATCTACTTCCACGAGAGGGGAGGGAGAGGTGGTGATGTGGAGGGAGGAGAGGTGGTATGTGGAGGGAGGGAGAGGTGGTATGTGGAGGGAGGGAGGAAGAGGTGGTATGTGGAGGGAGGGAGGGGTGGTATGTGGAGGGAGGGAGAGGTGGTATGTGGAGGGGGGGAGAGGTGGTATGTGGAGGGAGGGAGAGGTAGTAGTGGAGGGGAGGGAGAGGTGGTATGTGAGGGAGGGAGAGTTGGTGTGTGGAGGGAGGGAGAGGTGGTATGTGGAGGGAGGGATGAAGAGGTGGTATGTGGAGGGAGGGAGGTGGTATGTGGAGGGAGGGAGAGGTGGTATGTGGAGGGAGGGGAAGGTGAGGGTGGAGGGAGGGAGAGTTGGTATGTGGAGGGAGGGAGAGGTGGTATGTGGAGGGGAGGGAGGGGTGGTATGTGGAGGGAGGGAGAGGTGGTATGTGGAGGGGAGGGAGGAAGAGGTGGTATGTGGAGGGAGGGAGAGGTGGTGTGGGAGGGAGGGAGAGGTGGTATGTGGAGGGAGGGAGGGGTGGTATGTGGAGGGGAGGGGAGAGGTGGTATGTGGAGGGGAAGGAGACGTGGTATGTGGAGGGGAGGGAGATGTGGTATGGAGGGGAGGGAGAGGTGGTATGTGGAGGAGGGAGGGTGGTATGTGGAGGGAGGAGAAGTGTATGTGGAGGGAGGAGAGGTGGTTATGTGGAGGGAGGGAGAGGTGGTATGTGGAGGAGGAGAGAGTTGGTATATGGAGGGAGGGAGAGGTGTGGAGGGAGGGAGAGTTGGTATGTGGACGGGAGGGAGGGGTGGTATTTGAGGGAGGGGAGGGGTGGTATTTGGAGGGAGGGAGGGAGGGAGGGGTGGTATGTGGAGGGAGGGAAAGGTGGTATGTGGAGGGAGGGAGAGTTGTATGTGGAGGGAGGGAGGGGTGGTATTTGGAGGGAGGGAGGGAGGGGTGGTATGGAGGGAGGAGGGGTGGTATGTGGAGGGAGGGAAGGAGGGGTGGTATGTGGAGGGAGGGAGGGGTGGTATGTGGAGGGAGGGAGGGAGGAAGGTGGAGGGAGGAGGGGTGGTATTGGAGGAGGGAGGGGTGGTATGGAGGGGAGGGAGGGGTGGTATGTGGAGGGAGGGAGGGTGGTATGTGGAGGGAGGGAGGGGTGGTATGTGGAGGGAGGAAGTATGTGGAGGAGGGGAGGGTGGTATGTGGAGGGAGGGAGGGGGTGGTATGTGGAGGGGAGGGAGGGAGGGAGAGGTGGTATGTGGGAGGGAGGGAGGGTGGTATGGAGGGGAGGGAGGGTGGTATGTGGAGGGAGGGAGGTGGTGGGTGGGAGGGAGGGAGGGTGGTATGTGGAGGAGGGAGGGGTGGTATGTGGAGGGAGGAGGGAGAGGTGGTAGGTGGAGGGAGGGAGGGTGGTATGTGGAGGGAGGGAGGGGTGGGTATGTGGAGGAGGGAGGGAGGGTGGTATGTGGAGGGGAGGGAGGGAGGGGTGGTATGTGGAGGAGGGAGGGAGGGGTGGTATGTGGAGGAGGGAGGGGGTGGTAAGGAGGAGGGAGGGGTGGTATGTGGAGGGAGGGAGGGTGGTATGGAGGAGGGAGGGAGAGGTGGTAGGTGTGGGAGGGAGGGGTGGTCTGTGTGGAGGGAGGGAGGGAGGGGTGGTATGTGGGAGGGAGGAGGGGTGGTATGTGGAGGAGGGGAGGGGTGGTATGTGGAGGGAGGGAGGGAGGGGTGGTATGTGGAGGGGGGAGGAGTGATGGTATGTGGAGGGGAGGGAGGGGTGGTATGTGGAGGAGGGTGGATGGTATGGGGAGGGAGGGAGGGGTGGTATGTGGAGGGAGGGAGGGATGGTATGTGGAGGAGGGAGGGAGGGTGGTATGTGGAGGAGGGAGGGAGGGGTAGTGGTGTGGAGGAGGGAGGAGAGTTGGTATGTGCAGGGGGAAGAGGTGGTATGTTGAGGGGAGGGAGGGGTGGTATATGTGGAGGGAGGAGGGGTGGTATGTGGAGGGAGGGAGGGGTGGTATGTGGAGGGAGGGAGGTGGTATGTGGAGGGAGGGAGGGGTGGTATGTGAGGAAGGGAGGGGTGGTATGTGAGGGAGGGGGGGTGGTAAGGGAGGGAGGGGAGGTGGTGTATGTGGAGGGAGGGAGGGGTGGTATGTGGAGGGAGGGAGAGGTGGTATGTGGAGAGGGAGAGGTGGTAGGTGGACGAAGGGAGGGAGTGAAATTGGGCCATAAATTTTACGTTTTTACGTATTTTAACGTATATTCATGTTCGAAGCTTCAAATGCTTCAATAAATCTTCAAAATGAGTCAATGAAGCTTCGTGACGTCACTCTCAACCTTCGTATATAAAGTGTCGACTAACTCATTTTCGTCCCATTCTACACCGACCACTCACTGGCTACAACTGACAGGCAGGTAAGCCCCGCACCTCCAGTCTCCATTATATACATGTAAATTTTTCCCCCGACTGTCTACAGTCAAAATGGCCAAGAGAAATGGTTATTCTTTTGGGTAGTGTTTAATATACTTGATTATGGCTTAATAAATGCAGATTTAAGTAAAAAACTTGGAAGCCGGTTGTTGCAGTTCACTTGTCTCCTTGGGTCGTATCCCCAAATTTCACTGGGCTGTAAGGCCTATCGTACCTACATTGCATCTTAAACAAATACATTAATATGGTTTAGTATTATATCAAGTGTTTCTCTAACGTCTAACCAATAATTTCTTAATGTTTTAGGCAAATATACCGACAAATGAGCCACGACAAACGAGCCTAAACTATAAGCACATTTAACCAGTAAGCGAGTTCAATGACCAGATTGGGTTATGATTACTGCATTATTTATTTTTTTTTATTTATCATTTTCCATCTTGCTTCGAAGCCCAACTCACTTTTGGCGGAGCCGGTTGGTCATAACTCAATAATTACACATTTCCCCAAGCGTTCATCACCGCCACTGTATTCAGCATTAAAAACCGCCGCAATGACAAGGTTTAACAAAAATATAACGATTTTTTGCGGAATTAAGATATAATTTTTACTGGCTAGTTCTTTGCTTACTCTTTAACTACGATTTCTGGGAGTTGAAACTGAATTTATTACGGATTTTAGCCGGACGAGACGGGGCGGGGCAGGGAGCTGGTAAATTTTTAAAAGTGGACAACCATGGATTTTACCATCGGAAAAACTCATTGCTCAACAACCCAAACTAACCCAAAAACGTAACGTAACCCAACCTAGAGGTTCGTTGGTTGTCTACTTGAAAAAAAAGTTCCTAAAATAAACGTTAAGATGTATGTAAAGACACCGTTAAAATGTATAGATAGATAAGGCAGCAACCATCTAATTAACCTCGTTAAAATATTTGGCTCGCTTGAAGATTCATCCCCCAGCTTATTTCAGCTCAAGATCAATTTAACCTTAACCAATCTACGTATTTCTATGTTCTGGTGATTTTGTTTTCTTTTTCAGATCAAGGACTGACGACAAATCCAACAACAGTTCAAAACCCTCTGTTATTGGTGTAGTGCAGTATGAGGTCATAAGTGAAGTGTGGTGTAGTATGTGGGAACAGACCACGAGCGTGAGAAGTGAATCTTCTCACACTACACAACGGTATTCCTTGATGTCAATTTTAACGTTTTGTGTGAAGGTGTGGGTGGGTGTAACCTGCTACGGTGTCATTTATGTTTTGTGAGGGTGTGGCTTGTTGTGGTGTCATGTAACGTTCTGAGTGTAGGTGGGTTTGGCTTGTTGTGGTGTCATGTAACGTTCTGAGTGTAGGTGGGTTTGGCTTGTTGTGGTGTCATGTAACGTTCTGAGTGTAGGTGGGTTTGGCTTGTTGTGGGGTCATTTAACGTTTTGTGAGATGGTGTGGGGTGTTGTATACAGGTTGGGGGGGGGGGATTGTGGTGGTGTATAGGATAGGGTTGTGTTCCCATAAGAAGGAATTGTACACGAGGTGGGCAGGTGGTTGTGGTGAAGTTTGTCGTTCAAACAAAGTGTAAACAAGCTGTCGAGGGGGACACTTAAGGGGGCATGAGGGAGGGAAGGTCTAGTAAGAGAGCTGTAGTAAACCTTGTGTGATGGCTGAATAAGCAGTGATGGCCGAGTGGTTAAGGTGTCTGACTAGAAATCAGATGGGATCTTCCCGCGTAGGTTCAAATCCTACTCGCTGCGAAAACTGGTATTTTTCAGGAGCTGCCATGCACAGGCCAACCGGCCTATTGCAAACTCCTTATTTTCTTATGTTTTCTTATGTATAGTGCATGAAGCATTGTAGAGATGTGTATTACAGCATAGTGTAGCAGTAATTTGAGCAAACTAATGTGGAGGTAATGATTTATGTAAACAGTTGGGGGCAGTTTAAGTAAATGTGGTCTAGTGGTAGATGGAAGTTGCAAGTTTAATTTTCTTTCTTCATAAATTACAACTTGAAACATGTTGCAGGTGACCGCTGATGTATGTGAAGGCCAATGGAAAAGTGACAGAACCTTAAGCAAGATTTAGCACCCAGCATGTTACTTCAGCCTCATCAGTTAAGTTACTTGTATATCTTGGCTATTATGGTCTTCCCATAAACCACTCAACACTATGCCCCTACACTGGGCAGTAGAGGGTGTGTGTGCTGGAGGGCTGTGTGTGTTGGAGGGCTCTGGATTGCTGTGTGGACTGTCAGTAGAGACTGATATTACAGTAAATTTATACAAGTCGTAGTGACGGTATAAATATACAGGACTACATGCCTGTTGGTTATTTGAGAAAATTAGTAGTAGTATAGCAGTAAATATAGCAAGTAAAGCAAGTTGTTGTGGGTGGGTTTCTATTAACTTTACTAACCTAACCATCCCAACTTACTGAAGATTAAACATACTGTAGCTAACCTAGACTGAACCAAATCAGTATGAAGCTATCTATTATATAAAAACGTGTTTTTTATCTAATATATTTAAAGAACATTAATTCAAACTATTTTATGAGCCACTTACGTTTACTTACCATGAATACAAAGTTTATTTTCAAGTTAGATAAAATTTACTTTTGTAAATTATTAAAATTTGAGAACTTTTGTACAGTTGGCGTCTGTTTAAGTACAGGTGGTCTAGTGGTAGAAGGATATTATGTTAAACCTTCATTCTTCATAAATAACTCGAAATATATTGCAGGTAACAGATTATGTACAGTACTTGAAAGCCAACATAGAGGAAGTGACAGAACCAACCTTGAGCAGGATTAACACATGATAATGCAGCCTCCCCAGTTAAGTTACCTTTGTATGGCTATCCTAAAAACCACGGAATGCAAGACTGAAAATGAGTGACTTGCTTTGTGAGAAGGGTAGGGGAAGAAGGAACGTTGGGCAGTGGAGGGACGCTCGTACGTTGGGCAGTGGAGGAGCGCTCGTACGTTGGGCAGTGGAGGAGCGCTCGTACGTTGGGCAGTGGAGGAGCGCTCGTACGTTGGGCAGTGGAGGAGCGCTCGTACGTTGGGCAGTGGAGGAGCGCTCGTACGTTGGGCAGTGGAGGAGCGCTCGTACGTTGGGCAGTGGAGGACACTCGGGCACGGGCTTTGGTGGTGCTCATACAATGGTTAAAAGTGAATGTTATGAATTTGAGTAAAATGGCATGTACTGTGAAGGAATGTTGTAATGATGCCTGTGAGAAGACTGCTGCAGCCATAAGAGCAGGAAGGCTGGTGCTAGAGTGTATGGATCTATGTAAGGATGCAAGTATAGAATGCAAGAAATTTTGGGGTAAATGTTGTGTATTGGTAATGATACATTAATGTTAATTAAGAATGATCTAAATTCAAAATCTCATTACAGGTGGTTGATGTACAAGATCGATGCACCAGATGTGAAAGCAAGATGGCCAGATGACGTCAGGGACTGTTCTCTACTGTCAACCAGCCCACACCTTCATGACTACCACCTTATTAAGCACAAATTTATTTATACAATTAAGAAAATAATTTAAACTAAAGTAAAGTAATATTTAAGAACGTAAAAGTAGTCCTTGAGTCAAGCCAAACCTTATAAAAAAAGGTAGATATATTGTGTAATGGTTGGCACTTGTATCGAGAAAGAGAATATAATGTTGGCTCTCATTATACAATATATGTTCATAATCAAATAAACACTGAATAAATTTGACATCTTTTATACTCCGATTTTGGAAAAGTAGAATAATAATCTTGTAAACTGAACTTTACACCTGAAGGTGAGGTGTGAAGTACTGTATATGGATCCTCTGTGATGCCAACATGATAGCCTATGTATAGTACTTATCATTAATTGACATCCAAGTGCCAGCCTATGTAGAACCGTTACAAACTAATGCCCATGTAGTGACCTATTGGGTATGCAAAGTCAAAACTCATGATGACCACAGGACTGTACCTACAGAAGGCATTGTAATATCTCATTTCGGTGTAGTTATTACGAGATGTACATTATCAAAAATGCACTTTATGGTGGTGTTAGACAATGACTCCCTCAGAAACAACAGGTGTCGGTGCTCATTTTGAAATTCATTGGCCATGTCCGTAAACATACGTTTTTGATTCTGTAGATACTATTATTTTGAAAATAATAGTACATGAAAGTAAAGTACGGTAGGGATTTTACTTACGGAATGTTGACAATCTGGACACTGCACACCAATTGGTGAATGGAAGTCAGTTTTGCTTAAACTTATTATGTACAACACGCAATGTAAATTAACTTAGTTGTACAAAAAGCTAGACTGAAATCCAATAGTCAAGTTTAAAATTGTAACGAATTGAAATGAAATACAGGTAATTTGATGGTGGTATAGTGGTAGTGTGTATATCTCGCAAAACTGTCCTGGGGCCCCAAACTCCAGCCTGGGACAGATGTGAGAAGGGTGTTGAACAGTGTAAACCTAGCAAATATCACACCCATACCTACCTGCCCATCTACCATCCCCCTCATCATTCACACACATGCCCAAAAGGCTAGTAAATTGACAAGTGATGAAAACTAAAGACTTGGTCATTTAGATAAATTTAGAAATCCCCATATACTGGTCTGTACTGTATCAGGTCAAAATTATTCACAAAGTACATGACTTCCATTATTAGATCAAACTAAATCTTGTGTAAGACCAAAACCTGACATGATATAATCATTAAGGTCTAGTGTAATAAACTAACCTTAAGTGGAGTCCCTTATAAACGTTGAATTAAGAAATACTTGATAGATTATGTAAAATCGTGATGACGCCTCCATCACAATATATCTGCAGAGAAATAATGTTAGCATAGTGGTAAAGTGCTTATTTCGAAATGAGTAACATTTTTATCTTGTGAGATGTTCCCAACCATTGCAAGTTCCGATTTCCTCCTGCACTAATACTAGATAATAAAGGTTTTAATTCATAACAGTTTACTTGACATTCGGGTAGTCTTATTAAGTACCTAGACAGCGCAGGTATAACCCAAGGAACAATAAGGATATTTGACAAGTTCTTTAGTAGTCTTTCTGTATCAAACTTCCGGAGTATTATTGCAAACGCATATGTATTGTATAATAAAAAATAAACTATATACAATTCCTTTTATTGTTAAATTTTTCATGTCTACAAAACCTAATATACTGTGCACTACCTGGGTGGTCTTGCCATACTAAACAGTGGTATCACCTAGTGAAAGTGAGTGTATATGTAAATATCTCGCTTATCGATACTATCCAAATATAAAATACTACAATGCTGGTCTTGGTAAATATACAGTAAACATGGTCTTCTTGATAAAATAAAAGTTACTGTACCTTGTACTACCATAAATTGGTCTGAAAACGAAGTAATGCAGTGGTGATCAAGTAGCCCTCCTCCTTTATCCGGGCTGGGGACCGGCATGTTCAGTCGAACAAGGCGGAGTTACTACTGTGTATCTACTAACTATGGTGCTGTTACTATTACAAAAATAACCTTTACCACCCTCCAGGAAGCACCTTGTTGTGGGTCCACAGTCAGCCAAACAAACCTGGAATACAAAAAGTTTTAGACAATGTTCATAAATACCTTACATATATTGTAGATAATACATATTGTCAAGTACTTTACCTGTTTGGTGGGGGTTCTTGTCCTGCCAGACGTTCGCCTCAGCCAGTCAACGATTCACCTGAGCCGTTCACCTCAGACAGCCACACAATCTGAAAGATTTAAAAAGACCCTCAGGGTGTGTGGATGGGAGGAAGGGTTTGTGGATGGACAGGAGGGGGTGTAGATGGGAGGAAGGGTGAGTAGACAGGAGGTTTGGTGCATGGATGGGAGGAAGGGCGTGTGGATGGAAGGGAGTGTGTGTGGATGGGAGGACCTCCAATCCACACAAACACTCACTTCCATGCAGACACCTTCCCTCCCACCCATACACCCAACCTCCCACCCACCTAACCTTCCCTCCGACCCACCCAACTCTCTCACCCAGTCAACCTTCCCACCCACCCACACCCCCTTCCTCTCACTCACCTCCAGGCAGCACCTTGTTGTGGGTCCACAGTCAGCCACACAAACCTGCAATTCAAAAAGTTTTAGACAATGTTCATAAATACCTTACATATATACATTGCATATTGTCACAAGTACTTTACCTGCTTAGTGGGGTTCTTGTCCTGCCAGACGTTCGCTTCAGCCAGACAACCTTCCACCTGAGCCAGCCAGCCATTCACCAAAGCCAGCCAGCCAGACAGCAGTCCACATGAGCCAGCCAGTCCCCAGTCCACCAGATCCAGCCAGTCAGCAGTCCATCTGAGCCAACCAGCCATTCACCTCAGACAACCACACAATCTGAAAGATTTAAAAAGACCCTGACAAAATATACCAATCCAACCAAAACCACTGAACCTAATTTGCAAACATTTATTCAAGTGTTGGTTGGTTAAATTTCCACATATCTTTAATAGTGCAGAGCTAAGACTCTCAAAGGTAAAAATTTATATCACACAGCAGAACTACACACTGTCAAGACCTTCAAGGTATAATATATATCACACAGCAGAACTACACACTGTCAAGACCTTCAAGGTATAATATATATCACACAGCAGAACTTCTCTCCAAGACTCTCAAGGCATAATATATATCACAGCAAAACTTCTCTCCATCAAGACCCTCAAGGTATAATATATTTCACAGCAAAACTACTCTCAAAATTAACTTATCCAGTAAATACAGGGTGTTGGAGAGTTCACAGCCGACGACATTTCACTTCGACTGTCACGAAAAAGGACGCGATAAATGTAAATACAAGACTGTATAAATGTAAATATTTCGTTATACAAAGTAATATATTATTATGTTGATTATAGTCTTAAGTTTCTAGTGATACGGACGATTTAACAAAGTAAGTGCTTTTGAATGTACCGCCTGAATGACTAGTAAGAAAGGAAGCTTATTTTTGGCAGGATGTGAGAACTTTCTCTCCTAAACTAGGATTTGTTTTGTTACCAAATTTCATAAGAAACTACTTCATAGTAAAATAATAAGTTGACCAAATAAGTATATAATTATAATTTATTGATTAGGAGATAAACAATTTTAGGCCCAAGATATTCCGTGCCAATATTAGTCATGTGACAACGCCTAGAACGATGCTAGATTTGCCACGTGATGCCTCAGACCAATATGAACTCTTGAAGAAAAGAGACCAACTTCTACACTCCAGGAGGAGAGGCCGACTTTAACATTGATAAGACAGGACATATCAACGGCCTTCCCACCCATTTGATATTCAAGTACTGTACTGTAACCTTCTATCAAACAATATTGCATCTACGTAAGTTGATATCTTTTGTGCATTTAAAGACATTACAAGAAATGAGCACCAATTATGAAACCAGAAGTTATGATGACCTAATCAACCCCTGCCCAGCGGGGTATTAGAAAAAAATATATATTCTTAAAAAAGACCACCAGTGAGTAAGTATAAATTAAATTGTATTGGTTTATCAGATCAGTCTCACTGAAATATGATACAAAATGAAAATATAATTTGGGTGCAAAATTTATCACAGAAAAATGTAAAGTCAGGGTCAAAGGTTCGCTCCCTTCCAAAATGAAGCAGCATCGACCCCAAACGAGATACAACAGTTTGGGTAAGTCAGTTCAGAGACTCATTCCCGTGCCTCAGTTTCACCGCGGCGAGTAAACATTGGTCCACAATTGTACTAAACACTTACATATGTCAAGCAAATTAAAAGAACTATTAGAATAAGGTGGGCAGAGTAGCCGGAGCACAGACCAAAGTGATAAGGGAAGTAACAAACAAGATTTACACTCCATTAAAACTCCAATTCAGTAAATCATTGGATCAAGGTACAATGTTTAAGGACTGGAAATCAACCAACATCACCCCAGTATACAAGAAGGGTAGAAAAAGTACAGGAGAAAACCACAAGCTGATCAGCCTAACATCACATACAGTACAGTATATGAAAATATAAGGATTAAATATTAAGAAATGTCGTGCCATCATCCAACACCTGACAAAGCACAGTCTTATCAATGCATCACAACACAGTTCCATGGAGAAAATCCTGCCTAATAAATACTCACTTTCCTTCAAGAGGTAACAGGGTACATGGACCAGGGTCTACCAGTGAATGGGTTGGATATGGACTTTTCTAAGACGTTTGACAAGTCCCACATGCACGACTAGCCTTTAAGATTCAGGCACAAGGCATCACAGGCAATATATTAAAATAAATGTCCAGTTGGCTCAAAGGGTGGTATTGAATGGGGTAAGTTCAATTTAGAAAAGGGTTCTGTCCTTGGACCCACCCTATTTGTGACCTACATTAATGACATAGATGACAATATATTACCATATTGTCAAGATTGTGGACAACACAAAGATATTTGGGTAGGCACAAAGTCAAGATGATGTCACAACCGTGCAAAAAGATCTGCTGGAGCTGTGCAAATGGTTGCATGACTGGCATAGGCTTTATATCATTATATAATGTGAGTCTCTCCATGTAGGGTACAACAACCATAATCACAACTATCCTGTTAAAACACTTTCACTGTTGAGAAAAGATCTAGGCATTGTGATAAACCAATCACTGAAGGCGGCACAACAAGTGGAGGCAGCAATGAAAAAAGATAACCAAGATTTAAGAATTATAAGTCGTACCTTCAAATATAAAGCTAAGAAAAGGCTCCTTCAACCTTATAAGTATCACGTAGGTCCCCATCTGAATTAATGTATTTAGGCACAGAAACTCTACCTCCAAAAAGACTTAACATTCATATAAATGGTGCAACACAGAGCGACTAAGATGATTCCTGAACTTCATCATCTCAATTACCCAGGTAGACTGAGTGCCTAAGGACTAACAACTCTTCAGACAACACAATATGGTAGATCTCATAGGGACATTCAAAATCATGAAAGGGATGGGAAATGTCAACCCGGGCCATTTTTTGTGATGTTATGCACCACCAACGAGAGGGGACATTACTATAAGTTCACCAAGTTATCGTGCAGGACAAATATAAGGAAATACTTCTTCACACAGAGGCTGGTAGACCTATGGAACAGTCTACAGGCTCAAACTGTGGAATCAGAGAACAGAACTGGGTTTCAAAGCAGCCATATACAAGAATATGAAAAACGCTGGAGGGATCCTACACAGGCCACTGGCCTTCTTCCCTCTGTATGGTTCACCTGTAGTGGGTGGCCATTAGGTAAATAAACTAAAAAATAAGTTAATATGAAGATAAGAATATGTTATTGGCTGCACTAAAACTTAAAAAGGCAACTATGAACACCACAACTACAAATTTGGAAGTACAATGTAAATGGACAAAGATTCCAAAGAGAATGTGAATAAAATAAATAAAATTACAGCGAGCTATTTACAGAAAATCTAATTTGTTTTCAGAGGCGCCATACACAGCATTCAAATAGGATTTGTTTTGTGAAGAGCCTTCTGTTGTTTTCTGAACAAACATGTAAATCATGACCTGTAAAACTATTTCAGTATCATGATGCACCACAGCCAGGCCAGTTAACCCTCTCGTGGCCTTTCTACACAAATTTCATTACTAAGTGCCCTTGCTGGCGTGACCCCTCCTGTTCAGCAGTATCTCACACTGAGAGCACCCATCCTGTAAGCAGAAATGCAGAAACAGTGGACCGGTCCTATCAACCACTAAGTTCCTCCCACTAGCTTCATGGGCTGGCAGATGCACCTCTAAGGGTGCAATTTAGGTCTGGATCACTCTACCCAATGTTTATAAAATGGAAAAATCATTCTTGTTACCGACGCAACCCGTGTTGAAAGACTGCAAGGGGTTGAGATTTCTGACCATGAGTATCAGAGGTTTTACCTTTCCACTATCATCCTGTTTCTCAGGCAGCTCTAAATGTGCCTTAGTCCAGAGAGCAAGCATTCAGCTTCAGAAGAACCTACTGGAGAGACACAACCAATACACAGTAGCTCATACAGATTTAGAAATACTAATTTACATGTCTGTCACAATATATGAGAGATTCAATGAAATTAGATGGCGACATTTCTTTCTTGGTATTCAGTTTTTTCCAGCGCCTTAATTCAAGAGGGAGAGAGATGAGGAAAAGGCAATTGTCCAAAATAGCAATTTTTTACAAACATGCCAAGGTTATTTTTAACTTATTTATTTATTTTATAATTTTACCACTTATTAGATTACTAGCCATTTGGAATGATTTGGAAGAGGGCAGCACATGTCCTTGACTCTGTATTAAAGTGGGTTTCCATCTCATTTACAAGGTGACCAAGGAATGGAATGGCTGGATTTTTACGGTAGTTACAATTTACTTGATGCCTACTGTACTTATGCATGACTTTGATACCATTTCACCAACACTCTCAAGCTGAGAGGCCTTGGTCAACCACATACTAAAGTAATCTTTCATATCCCTATGAATTTTCTTATTTGTTCAATGGCCATGTTTATCATTTCGTACACTGCATATTAATCTAAATTGCTGGGCTGAGTTTGGCAGTCACGTGTCAAGACAGGGATTCGATAAAAGTATCAACTGAATGCCTGTCTGCGTTGTACATGCTCAGCGTGCAGCGCCATAAATTATTAGATAGAAAGAAAGCCTTCATTAAAGATGTGATTGATCATTTTGTAGTTGATAAGCATAGCCTGAAGCATTTATTTAACCATTGAAATTATGCTGCTAATGTTCTGAGCAAGTCACCATCATGACAGAGTCATCCCTAGATTTTCATGATCATATGAAATTAATTATATTCTGTAATTTTTAATGCTTAAGGTCAACCCTATGATAATTTCAGTGATTAATAATTTGGTGATAACACTGATAAGAGATATTGCGTATTACACATTACTGGAAAGTAGCTATAATACTTCATCATACTTTTATATGGATGTATACAAGTGTATGGACCTGTTTTGAATTAACTGATATGTCAGGTCTATTAACTCAGATTAAAGTAAGTTTTCCAATTTTTTGTGACTTTCTGACACCAAATACTAGTCGAGAAGTGATTGGCAGTCCGATTTATTCATGTAGGACCATTCTTTGACTTCATTCCGGCTATATTTGGCTACATTTGGGTAATTAGTCGGACCCGGGATAAGTTTGGTTGGGTTAGATTAGGCCAGGTTAGGTTGAGTAAGATTAGACTAGAGATATCTTTGTAGACGGCACACTATAGTTACACCATAAACAGTTATTGTATGACTTTATTACTTACTGTCATCCAAAGATCTATTATGGAAAAAAAACCAACCGAACATAACCGTACATCTCCTTCTGGTGTTACCCGCCTGCTGCAGTATTACCGGAAATTTAAACGACAATGTACAGGTTTGGAAGTTAGGTTCGGTTAGGTCAGGTTCTAATAGGTTCTGTGCATTCTCACTTCCATTTTCGTGTTCGTTATTATATAAATATTATCTCCAGAAATTTTGGTTCAATTCCATAAATTATTTCTGGTATAAACCTTCACTCATCTCACTATTGATGGTATAAGATATTTTTTTTTCTGGTGTACTTTGGTTAGGTTAGGGTAGTATAGGTATATGGTAATAGGTTAGCCTATTTTGGCATGAAAAATAATTTTTCTGGTGAATTTTGGTGTTTTTTAGTCGAGTGAAATTGATTGAAAACAATTATAAAAACGCCGGATTTTCATTGTTATATTATAGTGGAGACTGTTGTAGTTTGTGGAAATATGTTAAAAAAATGGATATTTTTAAAATAAACGCTACTTAACATTTGTGGGTAAGAACAGACCTAACCAACCAAACCTACCTAACTTCCCCGGTATATTAAACAGAAAGAACTTCCTATGATATGGTGAAATTTGAGGCATTTTCTAGACGTGATATGATACGGCCGCATCGGCGCTATGCAGCCCTGGCGGGTTAGTTCTATATATTAACCAAAATCCGAAATACTTATCGGGCTAAAAACAAATATTAACCATATTAATTTTTGTCAATTCACCAAATCGTCGACGGCAACGAATTATTTTTTACTACAAACACCAATATAAACTACACTAATACCAAGGCAGCATAATATATAAAATGGCGGAGTTTATCTTTGCAATTACCTTTTCATAAAACTTTTTCACATAAATTTCCATTTGATGACGAATAAAACTCAGTAACTACCTGCTGGGTTAACAAACTACCATGGCGGTGGTTAACCAACTCTCTAACATCACATGTAACATAATTATGAAAATAAAAATACCAACAATTTACTCACCGCAGAGAACAGTAGCGACATAAGCTTGTGTTTAAATAACTTAATAACAAAAATAATCACCACATAATAGCCAGTCACGGCACATCCTTCCCTCACGACTCACTCAGGCAAATGGCTTGTTAGTGACGTCACAATGGTGTGTTATACCAAGGAAGGAATATATAGAGAAACTTGTACTACATTCAATTAACGTTCAGCCCCTGACTGCTGCGCCATCTCTCGATTAAATTTTACCATAAATATTTAAGGTTATCATAGAAAACGTGTTATTGTCTAGAGAACGAGCTTGTCTTTAGCGTAGACTCCTGTCATAAGCCATATACATTTTTATTCTTAGCAGCCATTGCATAAAATATACATGATTGTCTGCTTATACATTTATAAATTTATTTATTCACGAACAATGATGTTCCTTAAATAAAAGAAGAGTCAATACCATGTTGCACAGTACATGAAATAACATAAATAAGGGACTTAGGTGGTAGATAAATATAAGTTAAGAAAACATTAAAAGCAAGCGGGCAAAAAGAATAAAGCAATAATAAAAAAGACTAAGTTTCAGCCTTCAGTCTTGAAAATATAACTAATTCAGGGTGGATAAGGTCGAAATACATTATACAATATGTTTGAATGTTCTGATAAGAGTCACACACACACACTATAATTTCTTTAGATTTAAGACAGCATACAGCTTGCTAACACTTCCTACTACGATTGGGAAGATAAACTGTAAACTTTGTGATAGCTGACAACTGCAAACAAGCTGGGTGGAAAAGTTAAGTGAAACCTGAGGCAGTGTGAGGAACAAACCATCAGGCAGCAACGGGAACAAAGAGTCAGGCAACAGCAGGAACAAACCATCAGGCAGCAGCAGGAACAAAGAGCCAGGCAGCAGCAGGAACAAACCATCAGGCAGCAACGGGAACAAAGAGTCAGGCAGCAGCAGGAACAAACCATCAGGCAACAGCAGGAACAAAGGAGAAACAGGCAGCAGCAGAACAACAAACCATCAGGCAGCAACGGAACAAAGAGTCAGGCAGCAGCAGGAACAAACCTCAGGCAGCAGCAGGAACAAACATCAGGCAGCAACAGAACAAAGCATCAGGCAGCAAGAACAAAGAGTCAGGCAGCAACAGGAACAAAGAGTCAGGCAGCAGGAACAAAGAGTCAGGCAGCAGTCAGGCAGCAGCAGGAACAAACCATCAGGCACAACGGGAACAAAAGAGTCAGGGGCAGCAGGAACAAAAGCATAGGCAACAACAGGAACAAAGCATCAGGCACAACAAGACAAAGCATCAGGCAGCAACAGGAACAAAGCATCAGGCAGCAGGAACAAAGCATCAGGCAGCAACAGGAACAAAGCATCAGGCAGCAACAGGAACAACAAAGCATCAGGCAACAACAGGAACAAAAGCATGGGCAGCAACAGGAACAAAGCATCAGGCAGCAACAGGAACAAACATCGGTCAACAACAGGAACAAAGCATCAGGCAGCAACAGGAACAAAGCATCAGGCAGCAAGGAACAAAGCATCAGGCAGCAACGGGAACAAAAGCATCAGGCAGCAACAGGAACAAAGCATCAGGCAGCAACAGGAACAAAGCATCAGGCAGCACAGGATCATCAGGCAGCAACAGGAACAAAGCATCAGGCAGCAAGGAACAAAGCATCAGGCAGCAACGGGAACAAAGCAACAGGCAGCAACAGGAACAGCATCAGGCAGCAACGGGAACAAAGCATCAGGCAGCAACGGGAACAAAGCATCAGGCAGCAACAGGAACAAACCATCAGGCAGCAACAGGAACAAAGCAACAGGCAGCAGCAGGAACAAAGCATCAGGACAACAGGAACAAAGCATCAGGCAGCAGCAGGAACAAAGCATCAGGGCAACAACAGGAACAAAGCATCAGGCGGCAACAGGAACAAAGCATCAGCAACAACAGGAACAAAGCATCAGGCAGCAACAGGAACAAAGCATCAGGCAGCAACAGGAACAAAAGCATCAGGAACAAAGCATCAGGCAGCAACAGGAACAAAGCATCAGGCAGCAACAGGAACAAAGCATCAGGCAGCAACAGGAACAAAGCATCAGGCAACAACAGAACAAAGCATCAGGCAGCAGCAGGAACAAATAGCAAGCAGCAAGCAGACAAAGCATCAGGTAGCAGCAGAACAAAGCATCAGGTAGCAGCAACAGGAACAAAGCATCCAGGGCACAACAGGAACAAAGCATCAGGGTAGCAGCAGGAACAAAGCATCAGGCAACAACAGGAACAAAGCATCAGCAGCAGGAACAAAGTATCAGCAACAGGAACAAAGCATCAGGCAACAACAGCATCAGGCAACAACAGGAACAAACATCAGGCAACAACAGGAACAAAGCACAACAAAGCATCAGGCAACAACAGGAACAAAGCATCCAGGCAGCAACAGGAACAAAGCATCAGGCAACAACAGGAACAAAGCATACAAAGCAGGCAGCAACAACAGGAACAAAGCATCAGACAAAGCATCAGCAACAACAGGAACAAAGCATCAGGCAGCAACAGGAACAATGCATCAGGCAACAACAGGAACAAAGCGTCAGGCAACAACAGGAACAAAGCATGAGGCAGCAACAGGAACACAACATCAAGCAGCAACAGGAACACAGCATCAGGAACAAAACATCAGGTAGCAGCAGGAACAAAGCATCAGGCAGCAACAGGAACAAAGCATCAGGCAGCAACAGGAACAAAGCATCAGGCAGCAACAGGAACAAAGCATTAGGCAGCAACAGGAACAAAGCATCAGGCAACAACAGGAACAAAGCATCAGGCAACAACAGGAACAAAGCATCAGGCAACAACA
Organism: Homarus americanus; assembly: GCF_018991925.1. Taxonomy (NCBI): domain Eukaryota; kingdom Metazoa; phylum Arthropoda; class Malacostraca; order Decapoda; family Nephropidae; genus Homarus; species Homarus americanus. Next base: position 3,747,124 of record NW_024736650.1, read on the forward strand.
GGAACAAAGCATCAGGCAACAACGTGGGTGTAGGAGAGACAGACACATCACAGTGGAGGTGGTCGGCCATCACAGTCTTCAAGAGATACGCGTCATCCTTCAGGAGCTTGAGAGAAAAGTTAGCGTTTATGAGGAAGTTTATGACATAACTTATTATCCCGTGGCGGCGTCCTCAACCCTAACAGCTCGGCGGCTCCGACACTTTAGCCCCGGTCAAAAGCTACCACTGAAAATGTGTTCATTAATAGAGCCTCGCGTCGATGCCAGGGGTAAGGTCATTTAACATGTCCCTGTTTCTAGTTCCCAAGAAAATGCCAATAAAGCGGAGTCTATGTCATATCCGTGAAAACATCCCGTGACCTGAAATAAATTTGGGATACAATAGTCGCCCTTAATGGCTGGTCGGAGGCGCTCAACAAACCGCAGTCAATCTACCAAATTATGGAGCCTCACATTCCCGTGCGCTTCGCTGTTGCCACCGCGGGAACCTCCCTTCTCTTCTCTCTTTATTCCCTAACTTGATCCCTTCTCTTGTGTTCTCTCGTGCCTGAGCAAAACACATAAAATATTTGTGAATATGACACCCCTAACACAATTACTGAATCGAAAGCAAGTGTCGTCACGTGATAATATTACGGAAGTAAATTTTGGAAGTAAACATACTCTGTGTCATCTGTCATATGAGATGCACTGCCTGCCTGCGGGCGTCGGGGCTCACCATTGGTGGAGGGGGTCGATATCCAACCAACCACGGTGAGAGCTGCCGATTCCGGTGGGCGGATCCTTATGACGTAATTGCTACAGAGCGTGCCTATTGGTCTACGAAACATCCACCAACGTCGCTTACTTTCCTGCCACTGAGCTGTGATTGGTGGCGCCACACAAAAACAGTCGGGTTGTGTGATCCCGAGGTGCTCCTCGTTGCCGACAGATTGGGAGGCGTCGCGACCAGACCCTCGAACGATCATTGGTGTCCATCACTCACAGCTGTGATCCTCGCGACAGAAATGTCAAGTGATACGTGACGTCGTGTACAATACCTTAAGTTGTTAATTACCAGAGACACCTGACGGGTAGGAGAGAGACCTTGTACTGTCAGGCAGCAGGGCAAGGACAGGGCCCACAGAGACAGTGAGTGAGACAGACAGACAGAGCCGTGTGTATGGTGGCGAGGCCCTGGACCATACAACAGTGAGTGCCGTGTTGACCGTGGATGGCCCGGGTGTTGGTGAGTGAGTGACACACGGAGGCCACCGCTGCCACACACAACACGACAACATCCGCAGGTAAGTATGCGTAGTCGTCACCTTCTTCACGTTCTTCCTGTGTTCACTCTGGTAGTGCGAGAGTATAACAGCGAGTACATTAATCTAATGAACAAAGAAGCAATGTGGAGTCAGGTGTTGAGGGACAGGTCCACCATAAGCTCTACTAACCTCAGGAGCCTCACAGTTCAAGTGCCTCGTAATTCTGTACTATCTTACCACACACCACTCTTAACATGGCCTCTTAATCACTATTCATTTGCTCAAGATTTGTTTAGATAAGATGTATATGATAGCGGGTGGTGACGCGGGGTGGTAATAGAAGCAGGTGGTGGAGGCAGATGGTGGTGATGAAGGGGAGGGAAGGAGGGCAGGTACTGTTGGTGGAGGCTGGTGGTGGGGAGGAGGCAGGTAATGGTGGGGAGGAGGGCAGGTAGTGGTGGGCAGGAGGGCAGGTAGTGGTGGGCAGTAGGGCAGGTAGTGGTGGGGGTGGGCAAGTGGAGCTAGAGATAACAAGTGGTAATGGAGGAGGGTGGTTGTACTGTGGCAGGTGTTAGTGTTGGAGATAAGTGCCGTGGGTGGTGGAATAAGAGGGCAGGTAGTGGTGGAGGTGGAGACGATGGACAGGTGTGGTGGTGACTCTTCCTCTTGTCCACAAACCTCCTCCTTCTCCTCCGTTATACCCCACACCCTCCTCCTCCTCCTCCGTTATATCCCACCCTCCTCCTCCTCCTTACCCTCCCTCCTCCCCCCCTCCTCCTCCTCCATTACCCCCACCCTCCTCCTCCCCCACCCCACCCTCCTCCTCCTCCATTATACCCCACCTCTCCACCCATCCCACCTCCCTCCTCCACCCCCACCCCTCCTCCTCCTCCATTACCCCCACCCCCCACCCCTCCTCCTCCCTCCCCCACCCTCCTCCTCCTCCCTTATACCCCACACCCCACCCTCCTCCTCCTCCTCCCCCACACCTCCTCCTCCTCCATTATACCCCACACCCTCCTCCTCCTCACCCCACCCCTCCTCCTCCTCCCTCCATTATACCCCCCCTCCTCCTCTTACTACCCTCATACCCCACCCTCCTCCTCCTCCATTATACCCCTCCTCCTCCCATTATACCCCACCCTCCTCCTCCTCTCCTTTATACCCCACCCTCCTCCCTCCCCCCTCCTCCTCCCTCCGTTATACCCCACCCCCTCCTCCTCCTCCATTATACCCCCACCCCTCCTCCTCCTCTCCCTTATCCCCCACCTCCCTCCTCCTCCATTATACCCACCCTCCTCCTCCTCCTCCTCACCCCACCTCCTCCTCCTCCTCCCCCACCCCTCCCTATTACCCCACTCCTCCTCCCACCCTCCTCCCTCCTCCATTATACCCCACCCTCCTCCCTCCTCCATTACACCCCTCCCCTCCTCCTCCATTACCCCCACACCCCTCCCTCCTCCTCCGTTATACCCCACCCTCCTCCTCCTCCCATTATACCCCACCTCTCCTCCTCCCTCCTCCTCCATTATACCCCACACCCTCCTCCTCCTCCTCCTCCCTTCCCCCCCTCCTCCTCCTCCTCCTTACCCACCCCACCCCTCCTCCTCCTCCTCCCTCTCATTATACCCCCACCCCTCCCTCCCTCCCCCTCCTCCTCCTCCACCCCCCCTCCTCCTCCTTATACCCCACCCTCCCTCCTCCTCCCTCCCATTATACCCCACCCTCCTCCTCCTCCTTATACCCCACCCCTCCTCCTCCTCCATTATACCCCACCCTCCTCCTCCTCCTCCCTCCCTCCTCCCTCCTCACCCCACCCCTCCTCCTATCCACCCCCACCCTCCTCCTCCTCCTCCCTCCTACCCCACCCCTCCTCCTCCTCCTCCTCCTCCTCCTCCTCCTCTCCTCCATCCCCCACCCCTCCTCCTCCTCCTCCCCACTCCTATATACCCCACCCTCCTCCTCCCCTCCTCCTCCTCCTCCATCCCTCCCCACCCCTCCTCCTCCTCCTCCCCCCCCCTCCCTCCTCCTCCCTCCTCCTCCTACCCCACACCCTCCTCCCCTCCTCCTCCTTCCTACCCCCACCCTCCTCCTTCTCCTCTACTCATCACCTCCTCCTCCCCCACACATCCCTCCTCCTCTTCCACATACACCTTCCCTCCTCCACCCACACACAAACACACCCCTCCTTTCCTGCCACCCACATCCCTCCACACGCACCCACATCCTCCTGCCACACACACACACACTCACACCCTGCCTCCACACTCGCTTCAGTCGTCACAAACTTACCGTATTTCTTCCCCAGCTCCTCACTCTGCATCCCACCTTTGTTAATGACGATCCTTCCAAAATACCTGATAATTTCTCTATTTTTCTTCTTGTACAGTGTGTGGTTTATGTTTTGTTAGAGGTTAGACATGTATCCAACACTACCTTGTAACTGTTCCTTGTCCGTCTCTCATAAAGGAGTAATGATCTCTCCCTGTCTCTATTGTATGATTCACCCTGACGGTATTATGTGATCAAGGTTATCCAGTTTCATCTTAGTGTATACTTGGAACTTGCCCACTTAAGTAAATGTTCTCAGACGAGTTTCACGAAGCTGTTGTGTATCCTACTACACGTACACGTACACGCACACCCATTATACACACACACATATACACACACATACATACACTTCATATTATACACGTGACCACCCGAAGAAAATACCTGACTGATGTACCCCAGGCAATTATCTTATTATTTTCCGGATTTATAACTATCTCTTGAAGCAGTTTGTTAATTAGTATGCAGGTGTGTGGTGGTACAGGTGTGTGGTGGTGGTGCAAGTGTGTGTGGGTACAGGTGTGTGGTGGTGTAGGTATAGTGGTACAAGTGTGTGGTGATGCAAGTGTACGGTGGTGTAGGTGTGGTGGTACAGGTGTGTGGTGGTGCAGGTGTGTTGTGCTGTAGGTGTGGTGGTGTAGGTATAGTGGTACAAGTGTGTGGTGGTGCAGGTATGGTGGTGTTACAGGTGTGTGGTGGTGTAGGTGTGGTAGTACAGGTGTGTGGTGGTGCAGGTGTGTGGTGGATCAAGTGACAAAGGTGGGTGATGGGTCAGGTGGTATTATAGGTGTTTGGTGGGTCAGGTGTGCACAGGTGTTACAGATGCTTACGTGCGTGGTTGTGGGAGGGTGCTGAGCAATGACCAGGTGTGTGTGTGTGTCGCTGTGCAGGTGTGGGCGAAAGTGTAATCTGAGGGAAGTTGTCACCTGTAGGACTGCACATGTTCAGCTGTATTGTGCAGCAGTTGTGACAGATGTTTGACGTGTACTGAGGTGGAGTGACAGGTGTATAACGTGTACTGCAGTGGAGTGACAGGTGTGTGACGTGTACTGAGATGGTGACAGGTGTGTGACGTGTACTGAGGTGTGTGACGTGTACTGAGGTGAAGTGACAGGTGTATAACGTGTACTGCAGTGGAGTGACAGGTGTGTTACGTGTACTGAGGTGGTGACAGATGTTTGACGTGTACTGAGGTGGAGTGACGGTATAACGTGTACTGCACGTGACGTACTGAGATGGGGTGACAGGTGTGTGACGTGTACTGAGGTGGAGTGACAGGTGTATAACGTGTACTGCAGTGGGTGACAGGTGTGTGACGTGTACGAGATGGTGACAGTGTGTGACGTGTACTGAGGTGTGACGTGTACTGAGGTGAAGTGACAGGTGTATAACGTGTGCTGCAGTGGAGTGACGGGTGTGTTACGTGTACTGGTGACAGATGTTTGACGTGTGGAGGACAGGTGTATAACGTGGTGGGTGACAGGTGTGTGTACTGAGTGGGTGACAGGTGTGTGACGTGTGTGTGACAGGTGTGTACGTGTAGGGTGGACAGGTGTGTGACGTGTGTGTGACGGTGTGTGACGTGTACAGGTGTGTGGTGGTGACAGGTGTGTGACGTGTACTGAGGTGGTGACAGGTTTGTGACGTGTACTGAGGTTGTGACAGGTGTGTGACGTGTACTGAGGTGGTGACAGATGTGTGACGTGTACTGAGGTGGTGACAGGTTTGTGACGTACTGAGGTTGTGACAGGTGTGTGACGTACTGAGGTGGTGACAGATGTGTGACGTGTACTGAGGTGGTGACAGGTTTTGACGTGTACTGGAGGTGGTGACAGGTGTGTGACGTGTACTGAGGTGGTGACAGGTGTGTGTGACGTGTGACGTGTACGTGGTGGGGTGACAGGTGTGTGACGTGTACTGAGGTGGTGACAGGTGTGTGACGTGTGGGGTGACAGGTGTGTGTACTGTGGTGGGGTGACAGGTGTGTGACGTGTACTGAGGTGGGGTGACAGGTGTGTGACGTGTACTGTGGTGGGGTGACAGGTGTGTGACGTGTACTGAGGTGGGGTGACAGGTGTGTGACGTGTACTGAGGTGGTGACAGGTGTGTGACGTGTACTGAGGTGGGGTGACAGGTGTGTAGGGTTACAAGTATAGATTAGGGCAGTAACTAAGGTTGTTGTTGTTATTGCCGACAGACATGATGAGCGCCTTCCCGTACCCGGCCATGTTGGGGGTGCAGCACCTGATGGGCGGGGACATGCGCCCCGCCTCCCAGCTCGGCCCCGCCCGCCGCCCCGACCATGACCCCACCACGCCCACGCCCTACTATCACCGCGACGCCCACCACGCCCAAACCAGAGACGACCACACTGCCGCCCGTGACTCCATGCAGCAGCTACTGCGTAATGACCTTCTGGGTCTCAACCGCAGCCAGATGGTGTCACGGGACCTACCGCGGGACATGGCCGGGGCGGCCGGTCAGGACGAAGCGGGAGTCCCACGGAGCCTACCTTCCCTCCAGCAGCTAGACCACTCTATGGCCGGCAACATAGAGAACCAGGATCCCGCCAGTGGTCGCGGGTCGCCTCCCGTCAAGGAAGAAAGGGATCCCCGCGATGACGGCACCGGTGGCTCGTGCAGTGACGATGATACCTCCCGCGGCCCGGGTTCCCAGGCGGGAGCCCTCACGTCCACTGGGAAGAAAGTTCGTCAGCAGAAACACGTGAGACTCTCTATTAATGCACGGGAGCGGCGACGGATGCACGACCTGAACGACGCACTAGACGAGTTGCGCTCTGTTATTCCCTATGCTCATTCCCCCTCCGTTAGGAAGCTCTCTAAGATCGCCACGCTCTTACTGGCTAAGAACTTCATCTTGATGCAGTCCAATGCTATCGAGGAGCTGCGGCGCGTCGTGACCTACCTGAATCAGCCAGGAGCCCACTTGCCGCATCTGCCACCCTCAGTAGCCTTTGACACAGGTACCGGTCTGGGGACGGAGGCTGTCCTACCTACCACAGCAGGCTTCCCTCGCCTCCCCCCACAGAGCCACAACCCCAGCCCGCCTCGGAATAACAAACTGCAGCAGCCACTCTTTACCGACCCCTCGCCGCCCTACAAGTCTCAGTCATAACGAGGCTGGTGCACCAGGAGGCGGCGAGGGCGTGGCAGGGGGCAGGAGCACCCACAAGGCGAGACACAAGTGGGAAACCACACAACAGCCATCTCTCCCCAGTAGTTCTTCAGGTTGTGCATCCGCCGCCTCTCCCGTGCGTTGACAGGCAGCCATGTCGGAATTTCACTTAGAAAACGATATATTTATCCGCTTATCTCTTGAAGCCCCACCAACATTATCACTCTCTTCACCTCCACCATACTGTCTCTTTCTTCATTAAGTTTCAAATGTAAAACATTAACACTGCATCTCAGTGTTTAATACTGTTATCGCGACATTTGGCTGCCGTTTCTTATTGATAAACCTTGTTACTATCTGAACCACCGACTGATTTCAGTGACGTTTTTATAGTTTCCACCACCGTCTGTCCCTCATGTCTCACTTCTCTTCATTCTTCATATACTATTTTTTTTTGTTAAACTATAGATATTTTTAAGTATTTAAACTGTGGCCGCATTGTTTCCTTTTTTTTTCTTCTACGTTTGCTACTGTCTCTAAATTTTATTCCAGGTTTTCTCTCTTACTTTCTTCCTCTTGTCTCCTCCATACTCCCCTTTAGTCACGCGTTCCGAGTTATTCCTCCATGCGTCTACTCCCCCGTCAACGAGTCCCTCCGTGTCTTCGTCAACGACTCCCTCCATTAATTTTCCCTCCATGAGGACGATTTTCTTTCTTCACGTTGAGGAAGGTGACAACCTCCCTGAGTGACCCCGACCAGTGCAGCCCTCCACCCCCTGGTATGTACTGTAGCATCATGTACTCCCCTCCCCTCACTCTCTCGACTTGATGCTTCGTGGAACAAGTGTATGTGAAATGTGTTTATAAATTTTGGACGTGTGACCAGCCAGGATGAGCTAGTTTGTCGGGATCGTGTGTGGATAGTTTGTTTGTCAGATCAGTGTGAATAGCAGACAACCAAGTCAGCATGACTAGCTAGCCTTTTCTGTGTACAGTTATTGTCAAGATAAATGTAATTTTTCACACAGAGATACTTCAAGTTTATTTCTAGTCCCTTGCACAATGACAAATCTATGAGTGTGTGCCCTTTGTAAATAATGATAAGAGTATTGTATGTATTGTATATTGAAGGGTCAAGAATAAAGTGATGTTATTAATAAACTGGAGTTTCTTCACCTTCAAGAAATAAGCTTAATCACTATCACTGCTTAAAACCCATCTCTTAACAAGTCTCTACATACATAGTACTGACAAATCTACACTTACATAAAATACGTGTACTTTTGGGGACGTGTTTTTAACATAGTAAGTTACACTGTAATATGTACCACCCCATCTGTACTACTTTGACGCAGCTTAACACAAGACTGAGGTTGTGAACGTATGAAACTGATAAATCTTAGAGTTAAGAGTGAGGGAGGAAGTTCTGCTGACAGACAGATGTAAACAAGAAGATCGTCAGTGTGGTCACTATACACCACATCAACAACAATGAGATAACAATGATTAGAGTAGTAAGTAGCTGATGTGGACTAAATCATGTGTGAAATAATAGAGTGTGGCAGTGCCGGGAGGATAAAGAAATATATTGAAAGAGTTGGAGGGAAGGGACGTGTCGCTGGTGTGGTGTATGTACCTCACACAAACACAGCCTAGAAGCAACACAGATAATAAAAGGGAACTGAAGGAATAATATCACGATCAAAGCCTGCATGACTGTTTCTGTATGCGCAACTGATGAAAATTCCATTGTTGACGAGTAATTTGGAATTGATAAGAGAATTTCCAGATGAGTTAAGACCGACAAAACAAAACTGAGGGAGGGTCACTGTAATGTTTACGTGCTGGGCAGGATGATGTAGGGATGCTGATGATAAACAACGAATATGGTAAGTACAGAGATCTTCGGCACTCAAACTTTATGTTAAAATATTCAGTTTGTGACTGCTATATAGCTTATTGGAGTCGAAGGGGCAAGCAAGGATCGGCGACATGACTGAATTACACACTATAATGGGAAAGGATAAAGAAGAAATAAATAGAACTGTTTGTCAGACACGATATCAGATAGATAAAATATAATATAAGGGGGTCGTGACAAATACTGCTTGGGACTCACTTTACGGTAATCAACACACGTCACTAATCTACACCACACATAGTCAAGACCTGTACGTTAGTAGTTCACAGATCATTTATATAAGGTACAAAAATAACTATACATTCATATGCCTTCTATCCTTTCTTTATCTATCTAACTATTTGTTTCAATGCCGCACGTTCGCTTCTGACAACACATCCAGGGGTCTGAAGAGTACATAAAAATATTCAAAGTATTTCCGTATGGAATTCTCCGAAAAGACGAAATATTCCGGCGGTTAAAGTAAAATATTACCCAAACCTGATCACAGAATCAACCTATACTAACTCACCGTCCTCATCAGCTACCCAAACTTAATCTAAGGAGACTAGCGAGGCTGTATTGAGAAGAAAGAAGAGCGTAACTGTACCACGACATGGAGATATATATTTATAAGTCAGGAATGTATCAGACAATAAACACCTTTGACTTATTTACAGTATATATCTCCTAGACTGTCTCCTCAACAGCGTTAATAGCAACAACAGTTATATAATAAGAAAGATGTGAATACCTGTACAGCAGTAATGATGGAGATGGGTGAGCTGCGTCAACAAAACAGCAGCCGACACTTGTTGATGTTGACGGTAACCCTATCTCGCGTCTTCCTGCCACAATATTAATTTATATTTATATTTTATTTGGGGAATTTAAAAACTTTGAATTTATGAGTTACTATAGATGATAAATATTGTGTACGAGTTTATGATTTATTTTTTATTTTGCCGTTTTATGTTTCGAAAAAGTATTGGAAACTCACATAACGTTGTAGTATCTTTGAAAGACCACGCGCATTTTTATCCTTAGACGACTGTGTTGTGAACGAAGACTGAAAACATAACATAAAAAGCAGCTCGTCTAGTGAGGCTATAATAGTTATGGCAGGGAGTCACATACCTCATTACAAACTGTGTCATCATACCACCTAACACCTTGAGGGGTAACTGAAGGAACTCGATGACTCAAACCATAGAGTTGCAATTTTTCGTTCGTATAAGCTGAGTTTTTCATTTCGGTATAGCGGTTTACAGGAGGTCGTGTGAGGTGTGGAGGCAGGTGACCATCATCTTTGTGTCTTCAGGGAGTTGGAGATGGTGGGACTGTGTCATCGAATCTTGTTTTCTCTGCGATCTGAAATGTTGAACGTAAGGGAGTGGCAGAAGTGATGAGGAACCACAACAAATATGACATTATCTCGGCTGTGTTCTGTGGTGGATAATTAAAGATAGACAATACGGAGGAGGTTGATGACACAAAGTTATGTACAAGTTGACTCAAAGTAAATTGATCTTAGTGGCTACTGGACGGGCCCATGAAGGAACTACTGTATGAAGTGTACCTTGTGATGATAACTCGGGCAGCTTCTACTCCAGCGACCAACCATCCGGAATGACAGCCTGATCAGCCAGCCTGTTCCTGCCTAACAACTACAGTCTAGAGATCAGGAACAGATTGAAGAATATTATCAAGCTTCATCCTGAATGTTTCTCACTGATCATGAACAGTCAAGGGAAACAAGCTGGAGTAAGCTGGGAGAAATACTCGTAGATGATGCGGACTACCTGAAGATTAACTACCCTGAGTGAAATTAACCTAAACCCCAGGTAACTTCAGGGTTGTTAATCTTCAGGTGCTGGTAAAATACATCATAATGGTTAAGTTATAAAGTCTAACCAAATATTCATAGACAGACGAAGGAACAATGGGGTAAGGTTGGCGTCAAGAGTTCTGGGAGCAGCCACCACCGCCACCGCTACCGCCCGCTACACTCACCAAGCAAACACTGTCATCCACACATCATCACACAAGAGGTGAGGTGACCACTGACCACTCCAACACACCTTACAACTGACGAATACCAGACTTAATGGTTGTTGTTTACTAGAAGCTGTTTTTCTTGTGTGAATTCCGTTCTCAAGATTTGTAGTTGTCCAATTGTATGATTTTCAATTTACTTATTTCCCAACTAACAGCACAAGTATAAAATATTTGTGTGGTTAATGCATGAAAAATATGATCTCAGGTCGCCGATTTTTCACAAACTACTGAACCCTGAACAAAAAGTAAAGGGAATCAGATTCAGTTATTATTAGTTGGAATCTTATCGGAATCGTGTGGGTCAGTCGAACAACTATTCGTATTACAGCTACTTATGTTTACACTTATTCGTATGTTGCTGAAATACTGAGATAATGAAGAAATAAATACGCTGAATCTTTGAGTAAAAATAATGGGAAAGAAGTTGTTTGATTTTTAACTTACAAACTTTTTCATGGCGTTACTTGTGTCGTATAAAACAGAACTCCTGTTTGAATGAGGCAAAAAACACAGGTAATATTTCCATGATTCCCGTTACCATGGCGACGAGGTAATAACAACAACAGGTGTGTGGTTGTGACGTGTGGAGGTCAACTTGATCCTCCCTGACCTGGTTCTTAAGTACACCTGCTGTTATTCATCCAGGTGTGTGGTGATAACCCTTGATATAATCTAATGTGTCACTTATTTCTTCAACAAGAGACGACAGGTGTTAATAGTCCTAGCAGATGAAGGAACAAAAACAAAAATGTGGATCTCTGGAAAAAATTGACGAAAAACAAAATCGTGGGGGAGAGCCTTTTGTTAAACTCCTACAAAAAATCGTGTACCTTGACGAGCGAATAAAACCGAGACACACACACACACACACACACACCACAATACAAAGGAGGAACCTGTGTCTTCTAAGGCGCAGGACACCGCAAGCAGCAGCAGGTCCCGCCCTCCTCGGGTCCTTGTCTCCCCTCACCACGTTAAGAGGATATTCATTAGGTCATAAGGGTGGAGATGGCCACGTTAACACTAGTTAAATCCCCATTACCCTGATGGCCTCCACACACACACACACACATCACTTATACGTTTCTTTGGATAGACTTATTTTTTGTTATGCCCCACTCAGTACTAGACGGGCCATTTAGTTTATCCTCAACCCGTGTGTCTGTCTGTTTGTTGTTTTAGTTCTCGGTGCTCCAACAGCCACCATGCAGAGTCCTTATTCATATTTTACTTTGTCTTATTTTGTAAACTAAACAACAAAATTATGAAGGTTTTCTCTCCCTTCACACTACACAGGCATTATGATCGTCCGCCTCGAATTCGTTTGAGTGGAATTACCCAGAAATTCTCATTGTTCGTGAAGTTTAATGCATGTAATTTATATATTCTATGCCTGGAGGTGTCTGGCTTTGTTCCTCTGTGTTGCTGTAGTTCGTGATATTGATACTAATGTTGTGAATAAGAATGTGATTAGTTTTACTGACACACACGAGGCTCCTAATTGAGTTCACCAAAAGTTAAACTGTTAAAAAAAAAAATACTTTTATTCGTTATAAAATACACAGTTGTAGATCAAATAGGGCCTTCAACTTAACCTATTAGATCCGGGTCCCATTAACCAGCCACCATACACAGGGATATACTCGTATGTATGTTTTCAATGTTTGTGTGTTTGGTTGTAACAAGAAACGATAATTACTTTTTGCTGATTATGGCGAGAAACGTTTTGCACTTTTTTTTTTCCCCGAAGCGATAAAACTTCATTACTCTGTGTGGGGTTTTAACATAAACACTCTCATTAAATTGTTTGGCTACAAGTCGTAATGAAAAAATAATAGCGAGGGGTTAAATCTGCAGTTACCCATTGTATTCTCTTGGGCAGGTGATGTGTTTTTTAAATGATTAACACCCATTCAATGCCTCCAGTTCTCCTCACACCAATACACCCCGTCCACAACTGTTCCCAACACCCACTTTCACCCCCACATCTACTCTCAACATCTACTAAGAGCTTCTTGATCTATGCACGTTCCATATACACCCACCTACAGTACACCTGCTTTCACACACACATTACTACAACTACTTTGCTGTCACTCGGAATCAAGTATGACGATCATTCAGCTATGATACAATGATATGAGTTATTACGGGTGTCGCCATCGTTGGTGAGCTCTGAGGTTACCCGAGAAGCCGATACTGGAATGGCAGGGTCGTCCACAGATGTTGCACGTGTGGGGGAGGGGGGGGGGTACATCTAGGGCCGGAGTGGCAGCAGCAGCATCTTTAAGGTGCTGGTGCTTATCTGCCTCGGTATGCGCAGTCTGGCTAACTCGAAAGTATTGACATCTCGTGTGGTGCTCCTCCAAGCTTTACGGTGCGTGCACAAACACACACACACACACACACGCACGCACCTATACCTCCAGACGTTGAAGCTTACCTACACCTATTCTCAACACTTACCCACACACTCCACTCTTACGCACACAGCAGTCCCAGACCGACAGACAGGAGGTAGCAGGCAGGCCCAAGCTATAAACACAAGACATCACCTCCCGCGGCGGGGAATAACAACAAAGATAAAACCTCACTAATCACGGCTCCCCAACATGCAAACGAGTAACATTGTGGCGAGGCTGGAGGCGCCGCCTCCCACCCTCGTTTAGCCGCTTGAGGCTCTGATTGCCTCCCTTCCCCTCCTCCCCTCCAATACACCTTCCTCCTTCTAACCCCTCCCTCCACCTCCTCCTCCTTCCAGCCCCCACCCCCCCACCCCCTCTCCACCTGCCTGCCCATATTTTCTAGTTGTTACCGTTACCTCTCCCTCACTTTATCACACACACACACACACACACATACACACACACACACACACACACACACACACACACACACACACACACACATATCCTGAGCCAGCGAGGAGGAAGATGAATTTAGGGTTTGTTCTTTTGTTGTCATGGGTGCGTCTTGTATTGAGTGAGGGTTAGGTTAGGTTAGGTTTGGTTAGGGTGGTGAATCTTAAGGTGAAATAATCTGGTGGGATAATTTTAGATAATCCCGATTTCATTCGTCTTGAGCCATTTTCAAATTTTTAGTAAAGTCCAACAGACGTGTACTCTATTCACAGACAGACACAGGTGATTTCTATATCCTACTCCAGATAAAGATCCTGACTGGGGGGAATAATATTTAATGTATCCCTTTGTGTGTGTCTGTCTGACCATAACGTTAAATTCAGTGTGCCATTCTTGAGACCAAACCGGATAAATCATTAGAGATTCTTTCAATTTCTTTGGTTTAGGTAGAGAGAGAGAGAGAGAGAGAGAGAGAGAGAGAGAGAGAGAGAGAGAGACTGGAGACAAAAGGTCATGATGCGTCCAGCCACACAATCACCTCACCCTCTCGCCACCACCACTAAAAATAGGACCAACTAACAGGTTTAATGTTGGGCTGTGGCCTGGGGGTGGTGATGCTACTGACGACACCTGACCCACCACTACTACCACACCTGACCCACCACTACTACCACACCTGACCCACCACTACCACCATCACGACACACACACACACACACACAAACGATTTCGCCCAGGCTATTGGTCGTCTCAGTTGATATAAGTGTACAAAAACGCCTTCAATTACGGATCAACTTTGCTAAATACTCAAAGGTGACCTGATAAATCGACAGTCAGGTACAGGTAAACCAGGTACAAATAAGGAAATTACAGGTAAGACAGATAGACAGGTACACACATAAAGGTTAACAGATACCGGAAATATGATGAATTACATTGTCTTTACGAGGATATGCGCGATAAGAATGATCACCTTATTATTATTATTATTGTTATTATTATTATTATTATTATTATTATTATTATTGTGTTCTTACCTGTTGACAGTTATAATATGACGTATAAAATAAAACTCTGCCAAAAATATTTACTCAGAGCAGAATATATTTATGAGTAATATCCTGCAGGAGTAAATGACTATCTAGATATTCAATGTATTTCTATACTTAGGAATCAAACACAAAACAACGGTGAAAATAACGAGAATAGTTGAATTAATTAGTGAAAATAAACACAAAAACATCTGGAAAAATTATACATGTATTAAAAAATCCCTATTTTTTTTAATAAAGTAATAAAATAAATAAAATAATTAGTATATTAAAGTTTTTACCTTATTAAAGAGTTTCTGAATAGTCTTCGAAATATGTCGGTGAAAATAACACACCTGATACGTGTAACACCTGAGAGAGGAGGAAACTTAATTTTATTTTTAATTAGAAGTACAAATAATGATATTATGTGCCTCGTTGGGAGTGACTACGACCCAAACCGACTAGAGTATGACCTATACTGACTATTACGACCTATACTGACTAGACTACGACCTATACTGACTAGACTACGACCTATACTGATTAGATTACGACCTACACTGACTAGATCACCACCTACACTGACTAGATCACCACCACCACTGACTAGATCACCTACTGACTAGATCACCACCTACACTGACTAGATCACCACCTACACTGACTAGATCACCACCTACACTGACTAGATCACCACCTACACTGACTAGATCACCACCTACACTGACTAGATCACCACCTACACTGACTAGATCACCACCTACACTGACTAGATCACCACCTACACTGACTAGATCACCACCTACACTGACTAGATCACCACCTACACTGACTAGATCACGGCCTACACTGACTAGATCACGGCCTACACTGACTAGATCACGGCCTACACTGACTGCCGTATTAACAACATAACCTTCATGTTGTGTGACTGAGAGCATACCACAGTAAATATATAATCAGTGATGTGTGGTAACTAGGGAGACTCAAGGTGAACAAAAATAAAAAAAAGGAAACTAATACTTTTAAACCAGAAAATAATTTGTATAAAAATATTTAAACTTGCTATTAAAAAAGTCATGGTCAATAGCAACTGACAGAGAGAGAGAGAGAGAGAGAGAGAGAGAGAGAGAGAGAGAGAGAGATGGGAGGAGGGTGAGAGCAGGTGTTTGGTTCCCAAGATTTCGTGCCGCAGGTGGTAGGTTGACTGCACTAGTGTCACCCCTCCGTCACAACCACAGAGCCGCTCCTCCTAACTCTGCTTGTTGGAAGAGAGGAAGAGAACAATAGGGCAACCTAAGGTGACCAGGAAACATCCAGGAGCTCTTAAGAGAGGAGTCCTACGTCTGGGTTTTGAGAGGGAGCCAAGGCTGAGGTCTCAGGTGGCGAGTAGCGGGGTGAAACGGAGTTGTCGCTGCTGGTAATTGATAGTTGACGGCAGTGAGGGTGACGGTGGGAGGGAGGGAGGAAGCTGGTCACACACGTCGCTGGCTGCTGCTCAGACTAGTGTGGTAAAGCCCTCTACTGGACGACACAACAAAAGTCGCCATCCTCAGGCGAGTAGCGGAATGTTCTGGGAGGGTCAGTCCGGCCAGCAGCACTGTGGTAAGGGCGTCCGGGATCAGAAGGCCGCTGCTTCCTGTCAGGGACGCAGTAGGGCCGGGAGAGGGGAGGGGTGGCAGAGAGGGAGGGAGGGTCGTGGTGGTCACACACGCTGTATCGCCGCCACTTCATTTACGTAATCGGTTTACGTCCCCTTGTTCTGATTTACCGCTCCTCTCCCCTCTCTCCTCCCCTCGCTCTTCTTCCGTCTCCTCCCTCCTGTCTCCCTTTATCAGCCTTTTCTTTATCTCCCACTGACTGGCTCTGCCCTATCCTATTACCGTGGCCTCCTGAGCTCCTCACTGCTATACACTCCAGCTCTCACACCTATGAACCTTCACATCCACATTTTAATATTCCTGGCGTGACTTTGGTCGTCCTTGGCGTTATGGTAATTAATTCCGTCTCATTATTTCTACGAGTTCCTTCGCTTCCTGACCACCTATTGTGTTTTATCACTGAGCAAGCGTCTCTAACTCACTATAGTTCTCTAATAAAGGACACCCAACCTAATATAACATGACCAGTAGGATCGAGTACATCCTAATGGACCAAACTTAACCTAACCTAACCTAACCCAACCTATCCTAACCTAATATAACCAGTATAATTGGGTACGTCGTAATGGGCCGAAGAATTAATAGTTGGATTAGATTAAATTAGGGTACATTAGTACAAGGGGTGACTCTAACTTACCATCCAGGTTCCTTTATGACGATCACATGCCGGTGCTGCCTTCCTCCTTATAGGTACACCTGCGACCCTGATACTCGCATACAACAGTGGCTGATTGTGAGAGTGGTTGATATGCTTGGTGTTACAACGATTACTTCTGGCACATTAATACAAAACAAATAAATTATCTTGCACACACACACACACACACATACACACACACACACACACACACACACACACACACACACACATAAAAACAAAACTTTTCCATTTTCTCAGTGACATTATTAGTATATAGAGAGAGACGAGGACGGTATATAGACAGGCTTCCCCTTGACGGGTCCTGGAGACAGCAATCAGTTAATAGGTGGTCCTAGTGAGCCTGTCACGCTAGTCCTGTTGTGACAAACGGAAGACGGGAGGAGGAAGGGGCAGGAGAACGGGAGAAGGGAGGGGGAGGAGAACGGGAGGAGGACGGGAATGTCAGCGTGGACCCAGACGTGACATTGTTGTGAGAGGGAGAGAGGGGAGGTGAAGATGAGAAAGAGGAGGGAGGGAGAAGGAGGAGAGGGAAGGGAATGATAGAGGGGAGGAAATATAGAGAAGACGATAGAAAGGAAGAGGCAGAACGTAAGGCAATAGTGAATACAAAGAACACAGATTAAATGGTCCAAATGTTAATGGACCCCAGTTCTAATAGACCCCAACCTAATCTAAATTACTTATCGGGATTATTGCCCATTACCACTGGCACCTATTAGGACTGAGGCCCATTATGACTAGACCACAATTCAAATGATTAGGTTACATGATGCTGGGGTCTATAGGGACTGGGGCCCAACTGACCTGATTCAGCTGTAAGTTTGTAAGTCGTTATCGAAGTTTAACCGACCAGATTTTATTTCATTAGTGTATCATTGTTTACTAACCCGCTTGGTTCACTGAATAAGGCGCCGTACTGCGTGTCTGTCCTCACCTTACTCCCAGTGTTTTTACCTCGCTACCTAACGTCAATGGGAGTAGATTCATGGTACCCTTAGACCACCATGGGGATAAAGACTGGTCCATAGTATCTTTCATGGTAACGGCCTCCCCCCTACCTACCGGACCAGGACCTCCCCCATCCCCCCCTCCGCGAAGAATTTTCGGCGTTCATCACATCTAACCACCGCCTCACGCCCCATTGACCACAAGTAGCTGTTGGGGCCCCGCCAGATGACCACCGGCCACTCACTGAGGATACTGCCACATCACCACAGGCCACTCACTGAGGATACTACCACATCACCACCGGCCACTCACTGAGGATACTGCCACATCACCACAGGCCACTCACTGAGGATACTACCACATCACCACCGGCCACTCACTGAGGATACTACCACATCACCACTGGCCACTCACTGAGGATACTACCACATCACCACCGGCCACTCACTGAGGATACTACCACATCACCACCGGCCACTCACTGAGGACACTACCACATCACCACCGGCCACTCACTAAGGATGCTGAAAAGACCAGATAACTGAGGGTATACTGTACCATTTACAAGCATACAATAAAGTTTACACCATCACGGGTTTTCATGTCTGTAAACTCGACCTGCGATTCAGTTTGTCCCAGTATTAGATCAGTTGTTGTCTGGTTAACACTCAACCTGTCCGCCTTGTTCCCTGGGGGGTGGATCGTTCCTCGTGTCTCTTATAACAACAAAGCACATAAAGGTAACGTGGGAATTAACCTTTATATATATAGCACTGTTGGAGTCATTGTATTTTGAGGGGGGAACTATTTGGATATTAGATACCTTAGTTTGTTTCGTTTGAAGATTACGCTAACATTGAGTTAAACTAACCTAACCTAACTCTAACCTAACTTAACGCGAACCTAACTTAACCTAGCCTAATCTAACCTAACCTAATCTAACTTAACGCTAACCTACATCACTATGAAAAATATACTAAGTCCAGTACACGTTTAATTCCTGTTGGGCCTCAGTTCTTAACCCTTCCTCCTGACACCTCACCTGTACAGTATACCCTCATTAAGCCTCTCATATATACCTGTCTGTTATATTTGTTATACCTCTACTGACAGACTATCAGACGGAAGACCTGACCTCTCACGACCTCGGTATATTTGATTTAATTATTCCATTCTAACTCATTAAAATATAAGGAAAGTATTTGTAACCTGTGATTATTATTTCACTTCACTGTTGATTTATATATAAGATTTTCATGCTAAACAATTTCCACCGTTTCAAAGATTCTGATTTTCATTTTCGCGTTTATGTTGTTGTTAAAGTCAGAGTTATCGTGTTGTGTTGTGTTGTGTGTGGTGGCAGTATGGTGAGGGGCGGAAGGTGTGAGTCAGGCCCCACAAGATCTTAACAATCTCTTCTAAAGGGGGGAAAATACGTGATGCTCTGGTGAGTTAAATAGCAGGGTGAGTCGACGTGAGGGGTCTGATGGGTCACTCAGCCTAAAGCTCCTGAGTCAACGGCGGGTTATCCTGGTGAGCGTTAGGGGGTATTTTTTTAACCTCCCAGTGACGACTTTCAAGAGCGGTGATACGGAGCGAAACACTGGGGCGATGAAACTCTCGGTACTAGAAATTCATCGATATTAACGCAACAAGTATCCAAACATCGTCTACTATGGCCGGCGCTTCTCAGTCTCTTTCATGATGGTAAATAATATCAGTTACCTATGAATAACAGGTATTTTAACATCGTGGTAACATAAATAATTGAATCTAATTAAGAAAAACACCCGCGCAGGGAAAATGCAGTGGTGTATTTGGCGCTGTTTGTATCCCTGCAGGAGGACCAACCTTCTGCCATTAAAACAGACGTTGTTATCTTCACCGGAAAAGTAACTCTTGTATATTTATTCCTCACTAGAACAATACCACAGATGCCTTTGAGTATTAATAAGTAAATAAAATCATGGGGAGCCTCTGGGATGAATCTGTGTCACATTAGATCGTTGTGTGAGTGATGAACGGCCCACACCGACGCTACCGACCCGCCGCTGCTCACCTCCCTCACACCACCAGCCACCAAGCAACAGTTCACATTTCTGGCTACTGCACGTCGGTCGATGCTGGTAAGAAATTTTCCGATTGAAGTAGATGTTTCCTGATTAACATTATTCTTACACCAACTTTTTATATTTTATTTCAGTGTTTTGATAGTAAACACCTGTGATTAAATATTCAATTAATAACAATAACATCATCATGAACCTCCAGAACTCGTGATAATTATCTTCCACTATTTTCAATATTAAATTTAAGAATACAAAATATCCTTAAGTTTGTCGTCTCCATCTTAGTCAAATACCATAATAATCTTCCTCTTAGTTGTCTCTCTCTTTCCCTAAGTCGCCATTGACATTCCCCCTCCCCTCCCCTCCTCCCCCCTACCCCTCCCCCTTCCAACACCTCCCTCAACCCTCCACCAGGGGAATTAAGACTCTACGTGGAGAGTGTAAAAAGTGTTCACAGTTGCGGGCCACAGATGGCAAGAGGCCGCCGATTCTCTTGAGTAATTATGGCGCCATTGATTTTCTTTTGTTTTACACATGGGCAGGAGAGACACGAGCCACTGATGGAAATTGTATTGTCTCTCTGTCTCTACGTAATTAATGCTTATCTGTTTTCCCTTTGCATTTTGGAGACATTTTGGAGAGACATTTTGGAGCGACATTTTGAAGAGACATTTTGGAGCGATATTTTGGAGATATCTTTATAGTATTGTAATTATAATCTAACCCATCATTATAATTTAGTTCCATATTATATTACGGTAACAAACATAAACAAACTGTAAATTATGATTCTTAAAATTTCCTACGTTAACTTTCCATTCATATTAACTAAGGATGCGAATAAGCGTCTAAGTAAAGTCTTAAGTCAGTTGTAAGTTATTTTAGTCGTCAACTTTGTGTAACTTGAGTCAGTTACCTTCTCTCATTGCTAGCCTGGGGGATGGAAGAATTGGAGGAGGAAGGGTGAGAGGAAGAATTGTGAGGAGGAGGAGGAAGGGGGTAAGGAGTGGGAAGGACACTTGACGTATGAGGTTTAAGGACCCTGACGCACCACTATACCAACCTGACTGCCACTATACCAACCCTGACACCACTATGCAACCCTGACACCACTACACCACCCCTGACACCACTACACCACCCTGACACCACTACACCACCTGACACCACTACACCACCCTGACACCACTACACCACCCTGACACCCACTATACCACCTGACACCACTTACCACCCTGACACCACAATACCAACCCTGACACCACTATACCAACCTAGCACACTACTACCCTGACACCACTACCCACCTGACACCACTACACCCACCTGACACACTATACCACCCACAGCCAACACCACTATACCCACCCTGACACCACTACACCACCTGACACCACTACACCACCCTGACACCACACACCACCCTGACACCACTACACCACCCTGACACCACTACACCACCCTGACACCACTATACCACCCTAAAAAATTTGCCACAGTGACACGAGCCTCAACAAAATAAGACTTTCCGTAGTCCTATAGAGTTTATTACGTGACTACACGAAACATGACAATCATCTGTGTGTAGTCCAGCCAAATTGCTAGCCCAGGGAGAGGTATGGTAACATAACCTAATCAAACATAACATAACCTAACCAAACCTAACCTAATATAAAATACCTTAACCTAACCTAACATAACCTAACCTAACCTAACCAAACCTAACCTAACCATTTTGTCTACCCTAACCTTCACTTCCTGGACCCCCGAAACAAGCAAAGATAATACTGTATAACTCTCTTGATTCCTGTGACAAGTATATGTTAAATGGATTACATATTTACGTGTATATTAACCTATCCTAATATCCTTAAACCCAAACAAGCCCTATCTAACGACACTAGATGGATTAGGGGCCTATTAGAACTGGGGCACCATTAGGACTGGGGTCTATTTCACTAGTCATCGTTTACCCCTGGTTGGCGAGGCTGTGGCGTGAGGGTCGGGGTGCTCCTGACGCATTGTGTGGCTGGCTGCCCGTCTACACTCACTCACTCAACAGCTGTCATGGTCCAGATCCCTCCCTCCCACTCCTCTCTCTCTCTCTCTCTCTTTCATCTCTCAGCTCCTCCTACGTTATCATCTCTTCTCACCCATCCATCATCTTCTCCTATCTCTCCCTCCCTTTCCTCCCTTTACCACCCAGTCACCTCCCTCTCATTTTATTATCTCCCATTCTCTCACCGTTATCAGCACATCTCCCTCTCACAACCCTCTCCCCCCCTCCACCCCCCTCAAACCTACAGGGAGGGGGTGGTGGGGGTGGGGGGTGGGGGTGGGGGGGTGGGGGTAGGGGGGAAGGATCCAAATTCTCAAAATATCTCAATAATTTAAATCAATATCATAGACAACTACACAAATAATAATAATCCCGGTAATCATGGCGTCTGAATGGTATTGAGACTGTACCACTAAGATACGTTCACTTTTATTATCAGTTAAGGGAAAAGATATTTAACTTGTGTGTTATTGTGACTCAGTGACTCAGCCAGCCAGAGCCGACACCACCCACAGATGTTATCGAGTTGGGGTGGAGAGGGAGGGAGGGAGAGGGATTGAAGAGAGGGAATGGGGTGAGGAGGAGAGGGAAGGAGTGGTGGAGAGTGCGAGGGAGGTAGGGAAGGAAGGGGGTAAGGTAGGTAGGTAGGAAGGAAGGAAGGTAGGTAGGAAGGAAGGTAGGAAGGAAGGAGTCATTAGTGTTGTTATCTCCCTCCCTCTGTTGACTCCTCACCTTATCTCACCCTTCTCTGGTTCGCCCTCAGTATCACCTTATATCTTTAGAATTAACTTATTAAGCCTCTCGCGTGTTGTGATCTGTGTGTGTGTGTGTGTGGAGGATGATGAGGGGTGAGGTAGGGAGAAGGTGAGAGGTGAGGGAGAGTGAGAGATGAGGGAAGGTGAGGGAGGGTGAGGGGTGAGGGAGGAGAGGAGAGTGAGAGATGAGAGTGAGATGAGGGAGGGTGAGGGTGAGGGGGTGAGGAGGGAGGTGGGGAGGAGTGGGGAGGTGAGAGATGAGGGAGGGTGAGGGAGGAGGGTGGGGAGGGGTGAGGGGAGGTGAGGGAGGTGAGGGGTGAGGAGAGTGAGGAGGTGAGGTGAGGGAGGTGAGGTGAGGGAGGAGAGTGAGGAGGTAAGGAGATTGAGGAGAGATCGAGGGAGGGTGAGGAGGTGAGGGAGGGTGAGGGAAGGTGAGGGAAGGTGAGGGAGAGTGAGAGGTGAGGGAGAGTGAGGGATGAGGGAGAGTGAGAGGTGAGTGAGGGGTGAGGGAGAGTGAGAGGTAGGAAGGTAGGAAGGAAGGAAGGAAGGAAGGAAGGAAGGAGTCATTAGTGTTGTTATCTCCCTCCCTCTGTTAACTCCTCACCTTATCTCACCTTATCTCACCCTTCTCTGGTGACCACCGAAGGGTCAAGACGTACCTGGCGCTCCTCTCGGAGCAGCCAGGTCAACTGTTAAGTTGGCCCATACCAACCCCCTCCCCTGAACCCTCCTCCCCACCGGAATATCAACAAGTTCTCGCCAGAAGTTACAATTTCATTTAGGAAAGGAATGGAACCAGTGTTAAACGGTGAACGCTGGTGAACAGTGCTTAAGTCAGTGAACAACTCAACAGTAACAGTCTCGTACCCAAGTTAACCTTCACACAGTGGGAGTCCCAGAGTACTTATAACACCATCTGTGAGGGCATTACTACACCACATGTCCCTCATAACACCATATGTGAGGGAATTACTACACCACGTTAAGTCCCTCATCACACCATCTGTGAGAGAATTACTACACCACGTGAGGACCCTCATAACACCATCTGTGAGGGAATTACTACACCACGTGAGGCCCCCTCATAACACCATCTGTGAGGGAATTACTACACCACGTCAGGTCCCTAATAACACCATCTGTGAGGGAATTACTACACCACGTGAGGACCCTCATAACACCATCTGTGAGGTAATTACACCACGTGAGGTCCCCCATAACACCATCTGTGAGGGAATTACTACACCACGTGGTCCCTCATAACACCATCTGCGAGGGAATTACTACACCACGTCAGGTCCCTCATAACACCATCTGAGGGAACTACTACATCACGTGAGGTCCCTCCTAACACCATCTGGGAGGGAGTTACTACACTACGTGTTTGCTGTTCAACACCTACATTAATCTGTATGTTCACTGTATGTGCCTTTACCTTTCTCTAATGAAGGCTTTTGTTAAACCACCAATGTATGTAATAAGTCATTTATGTCCAATGTATATTTTCAGCCTTCGGCTGCAGAACTTTTTCAATAAACCGTTAATTATTATTATTATTTTTATTATCACCTTATATCTTTAGAATTAACTTATTAAGCCTCTCGCGTGTTGTGATCTGTGTGTGTGTGTGTGTGGAGGATGATGAGGGGTGAGGTAGGGAGAAGGTGAGAGGTGAGGGAGAGTGTGAGATGAGGGAAGGTGAGGGAGGGTGAGAGGTGAGGGAGAGTGAGAGGTGAGGGAGAGTGAGAGGTGAGGGAGAGTGAGAGATGAGGGAAAGTGAGGGAGGGTGAGGGGAGGTGAGGGAGGGTGAGGGGTGGTGAGGGAGGGGTACGGTAAGGGATGCTGGTCGTCACGGATGTTGTTCAGAACAGCGGCGCGGAACGGTCGTTAGCGCCTCGTTAGCCTTCACTCTGATAAGTTAATCGGTGATGGCGGGACTTGATACTACCAGACGACTTTAAAACTACCACCAGCCTATGTGTATGACGACCACACACACAGAGAGAGAGAGAGAGAGAGAGAGAGAGAGAGAGAGAGAGAGAGAGAGAGAGAGAGAGCAAACAATGAATCATGGAGACAGCTCAAGTTGTCAGTTCTGTATATAGTCAATCTTAACTACCGCCTATTCCCACTGTTATGACGCGACGGCTGAGTGGCTATACCGTAAGTACTTGACACTTGACCCAACCATCGCCGGTTCGAGTCCAGTGGCCAGCTATACTGCATGGATAAGGCACCCTGAGTCGACCCAGCTGAAGAACGGGGACCTAATTTTACTGTTGAGGAAATGAAAGGCGGTCGAGTGCAGTGCCGGCTTCGCTCTCTGCGTGTGTGTGTGTGTGTGTGTGTGTGTGTGTGTGTGTGTGTTCCAGCCTAGTACCTCGTAATTATGAAACATATATCAAGATCAATGTTATGTGTAAACAGTAAATGAGTAAAAGTTTCAAGTAAAGTTTATCTTTTTTTTTTTAACTGTGTTGCTGGACCAGAAGAGGTACTCGAGACAGTGTCGTTTGAGGGATAATATAATTTAATAGTGACCTTTAATCCAGCTATACTTATATATTACGAATCTAGGGAACAAAATCACAGGGAAAAAAGTCACCTAACCTAACCTAGCCAGAACTGTGATGTTTTATCTGAGATTTCTTTTTTCCTTGTGACTTTTTTCCCTCAGTCACCTCTAGTACACCGAGGCTGGATGAGATGAATCATGGTATATTTCTTTGTGGATCTTACTGTCAGTTTTAGATCCAGAGGTGTTCATGACTGTCCCTCTTCTGTCTCTGGGTCAGGAAACTCAACCTTTATCCTGATCAGTTATATATTTACCCTAAACTAAAGATAACACAGAGACCTTCTACCTACGACAGTCCTGGTGCAATTTGGAAGCCATTTTGACAGGTAATTCCTAGTTAATGTCCTAAGTTAATTAGTTTATGCGCTTCCTGATACGGGGAAAATTATTTAATTAATCTTTAAGAATTCTGAATATTTCCAATTTCACGAAGATTCGGACGGTGTATTTTTTAGATGATTAATTTAAGCAAAAGAACAGACAATAACGTCCATAAATAATGTAAAAAATAAGGCTCGACCATAAGTAGATACGTTCACTCATTAATGACCAACAGGTAAGCTACAGGTGCAATTATCTTTCCCTTAATCTTAACCTGGCCAACAGCTAAAGCAACATATGTGGTTCAGTTACGTTACTTTATATATAATAACCACACCTTAGTTATATAAATACAGGTTAACCACATAATCGTTATATAACAATACAATATCTGAAGAAACTATGTAATACTATATAATTCCTAACACTGAAATCCCACTGTAGGATTTTAACTTCTACAATGGGATTTCAGACCTATACATATATTACCTATGTAGAATCTCAAGTGTAATTTTAGTGTTATTCTTGGGCGTAATTTTAGTGCTTTATATTTAAGTTACACATCTAAGTCATTGTAATTGCTTCATCTTCGAGGATTCATTCATCAAACGAACCTTTGTGAATCCGGGTCCTGGCTGGTATAAGCACTCTGGGATGAGGTTTAAATACCCGTGGCTTGTCAGGGGAGGAAAGAGAGGGGGGGAGGGTATTGTGTGGCCCACGGGGGGGTTAGGAGGAGGAGGTAGGGGGAGGCCAGGAAGGGCCACAATAGAACAGATGGCCCTCAGGGGGGTTGCCGGAGGTCAGATTTGCAGGGTGTTTTTATTCGGGTATTGTTGGGTGACGTATTTTGCATCTGTTTATGTTTTTGGGTGAGGGGCCTCGGGTTATCTAAATTGAGTGTGGGTGATAGTGTGTGTGTGTGTGTGTGTGTGTGTGTGTGTGTGTGTGTGTGTGTGTGTATGTGTGTGTGTATGTGTGTGTGTGTATGTGTGTGTGTGTGTTTGTGTGTGTGTGTGTGTGTATGTGTGTGTGTGTGTGTGTGTGTACGTACTATTTTATTGGTGTCAGTGGTATGGAGGAATGCATACGTAAAAATCACAATACAGTATTTTTACCATTTATTATCTTAAGAGTTGAGAACTTATTATCATTTGTATACCAGAAGACAACAAAGAAAATATATAAATCATCACTATATTAAATGTATCTGTAATTCTTGAAGATATAATACTCAAAATAAATATTCCGTTTGTTTTACGTCACAGCTTCAGGGAAACAACTCGACGACCTGATGATATTTTTAACGCAATCAAAAGAGACATTTGATGTAAGTAATGGTGAAGGATTAAGGAAGAGGGGTAGAGAGGGGAAGAGGAGAGAGATAAAAAGGGGAGAGGAGGGAGATGGAAAGGGAGAGAACGAAGGTGTGAAACAGAGAAGGGGAGGAAGAAATAAGACACAGAATGAAGGGAATAGATGAAGGCGAGAGAGAGAGAGGGAGAGAGAGAGAGAGAAGGGTTTAATGACCATTATTTACTGTACTTACCTTAAAGGTTAGCCAGGAGAGAAGGTCCTTCGCTTACGTGAAATCTACCTCGTAAATCACCATCTCTAAGACCTGCAATAGTAAAAAAATAAAAATAAAAACAATAATAATAATAATAATAATAATAATAATAATAAACTATGGAATAACATTAATAACAATCATCACATTGCACATGACATTATAGAAACAACTGAGGGCCGTCTATATTGCTTTCACTCTTTCCATTAATGTTTGGCTGTGACTGAAAACTCGAGTCTAGCCCTCATTGTATACTACCTGTGCTAGAGAGCCGCGTGTAATAAATAGCTGCTTATCAGAGAGTAAGGCATCAACCAGACCTAACTTAACCAAAGCAAGTTATCTTAGATTTGGTTTATATTGTTTATTATTCACTATGTTTATATATACATAGTGTGTGTGTGTGTGTGTGTGTGTGTGTGTGTGTGTGTGTGTGTGTTATTGTTTGTTGTTTGTGTAGCTGTCTTTCTGTCTTATTGACTCACTTTGTGTTTTTCTTTTTCATTCTTTCTCTGTTGTCTCATTCTCTCACTCTCTGGAGTCACACGTGAGTGACATTGACTCTGGCAGGAACAATAACACGCTAATTAAAGCACCAGCCACAGCACGGTGCCGCCACACATACACCCGCCGGCCTGGGAAAAAAAAAGAAAGGAAAAATGGGTGCCGTAGGGTGAGGTGGGGGTAAATAAAAAGCCATGGACCCTCAGCGTCACGGGCTGTTGGCCGGGTGGTCCCCCCCAACCCCACACCCCTCCAACCACCCCAACTCGTCCTAAACTCTGCCTGCTGGTTTGGGATATGTAATCATGCTTCACCTAACATACCCAGAATGCAGATATTCAGAGTCTGGATCTAGTTATATCCTGAGCGTTAAATCCTAGTACACAATAACAGGTGCTACTTCCGCTTACGCCTAAATCTTTGTTTACACTAGGCCTGGTCAGCTGTCAGGGGGAAACGATCGTACTGTCGACCAATGGATCAGAACACGCGGAGAACAAAAGGCGTCTTGTTACAGGCTGAAGAATGGAGTAGAGAGGACCCTTGGCCATATGTCCACGCTATTCCAAGCCAATTAATGATCAGACGGAGTTAAACGCAACAACGACATTACGCGCGACATCAGGGGACACCGACTCATTTATTTTGGGTCCGGTTGCTGTTAGATTTTATCTGTATTGGAAGAAAAGCAAGGAAAGAAAAATTGCAATTTATTTTTTTTAGATCACTCTCGTGAATTGTTTACATGGCATTAGCGATGGCGGATAAACTTACAGTGGATTATTTGGGTCTGATTATCCGTGCCCAATGTTGCCAGCGAAACAGTAATATCCTTTACGTGTACACAGTTAATTAAGTTCAAGCAGTTTGAGAGTAAAATGTATACGATACTTTTAACGGAGTGTAGTACGTATTTTTGTCCTCAAATAAGATAAACAAGAACTTGGAAAACTAATTCAAACCCAATACACTATGTGGCAGCAGATGTTGTGTACCCGTGTGTGATTGGCAGATGTTCCCCCGAGCTGGCGTCATAAATCCATATTATTGCTATTACCGCTTCACCTCATTAATTCCAGGTTATAATGAAAGTTTTCAATGTCATCTTCACTTAACACTCGTCCATCATAAGACACCCTATCTCTTTCACACCAGAAAAAAAAAAAAAAATGTTACGATAATTGGTAAATTTTTTTGAACACCAATGGTTTTCTGAGCCGATCACCAGTCCCAATAGGCCCCAAACCTTACCATTAGCCTTGATACCTAGTCCTAATAAGCCCCTAGTGTTAATGGGCACCACTCCTAATGGCTAATTACCTTAAATTAGTTTCGGTTAAGACAAATTAGGTCAGAACATAGATAAGGTAAGGTTAGATTAGGTTAGATTAGATTAAGTTAGGTTAGGTTAGGTTAGGTTAGGTTAAGTTAAATTAGGTTAGTATAGTAAGCTTTGTCAGATCAAACTATGCCAGTAGAAAAACATACATCTCTAGTGTTATTGTTTGTAAAATGTAAGGATGCATTATCGCCTCAGGAACTATATTAGATACTGCACATGATGCTACTCTCTACTTTAAATGTGTCATCAGTTCTCTGAGCATGAAAGCTTTGGTCTTGGCGGGAGGTGTAGTGATGGGGTGTCAGACCACAGCTTACATCTCAGAAACAGTCCAGACCTGACCCAACATTAGGGGGGTCAAGTGTAAGGGTAACACTGCAATGAGAGTTGAAAGATAACGAAGGCCCAGTGGTAAGAACAACGACATTACGGCAGCATTAGGGAATACAGAGTCCTGCTGCAGCTATTGGCCACTTTGGAAGGGAGAATGAGGTGCTGAGGGAGAGTGTGGTGGTGGGGGTGTAAGGGAGGGGAGGTGTAAGGAGAGTGGGGTGAGGAGGGTGTGGTGGTGGGGTGTGAGGGAGGTGTGGTGGGGTGTAAGGGAGAGTGTGGTAGTGGGGTGGGGAGAGTGTGGTGGTGGGGTGAGGAGAGTGTGGTGGTGGGGGTGAGAGAGTGGTGGGTGGGGATGAGAGAGTGTGGTGGTGGGGGTGAGGTGTGGTGGTGGGGGTGAGGGAGAGTGTGACGGCGGGGGTGAGGAGAGTTTGATGGTGGGGGTGAGGGGAGTGTGATGATAGGGGTGAGTGCGGTGGTGAGGGGTGTGGTGGAGGATGAAGCAGAAGATATAGTGTTGGAGATGAGAGAGGGTGAGGGTGGGGAGGCAGGGGTGTGGTGCTGGAGTGAGGGGTGGGGAGAGGCAGGGGGTGGTGCTGGGTGAGGGTGGGGAGGCAGGGTGTGGTGCTGGGGTGATGGAGGGCAGTAGGTGAAGGAGGGAGAGGCAGGGGCAGCAGGTGAGGTGGGGAGAGGGAGGGAGACGGGGTGAGGGAGGGAGACAGGGGTGGTACTGGTGAAGGTGAGGGGGGGCAGGGGGTGGGGTGGGGAGAGGCAGGGGATGAGAGGGGCAGTGGTGAGGGCAGGGAGGCAGGGGTGACGGTGGGGAGAGGCAGTAGGTGAGGGAGGAGGCAGTAGGTGAGGAGGGGGAGGCATGGGGTGAGGGAAAGGAGAGGCAGTAGGCAGGGAGGCAGTAGGTGAGGGAGGGAGGCATGGGGTGAGGGAGGGAGAGGCGGGGGTGTGGCTGGACAGATGTTATCAGGGGATAATACCAGTGGTGGCAGCGGTCTATCATGGCTGTGTGGAGGATTAACGCGGGTCAGGGTAAGTGGGTGGTCATGTGACTCTTGCACCACCATCACCACCACTACATGCTGCCTCTCCCTCACCACCACCACCACCTGCTGCTGCCTCTCCTCACCACCACCACCACCTGCTGCTGCTTCTCCCTCAGTATCACCACCACTACACGCTGCCTCCCCTCACCACCACCACCACCACCTGCTGCCTCTCCCTCACCACCACCACCACCTGCTGCTGCCTCTCCTCACCACCACCACCACCTGCTGCTGCCTCTCCTCACCACCACCACCACCACCTGGTGCCTCTCCCTCACCACCACCACCACCATCTGCCTCTCCTCACCACCACCACCTGGTGCCTCTCCCTCACCACCACCACCTGCTGCTGCCTCCCCCTCACCACCACTACCACCACCACCACCTGCCTCTCCCTCACCACCACCACCTGCTGCCTCCTCCCACCACCACCACCTGCTGCCTCTCCTCACCACCACCACCACCACCTGGTGCCTCCCCTCCCACCACCACCACCACCCTCTTCCACCACCACCTTTCCCTCACACCACCACCACCTGCTCTTCCTCACCACCACCACCACTCCCTCCCACCACCACTACATGCTGTCTCTCCCTCACCCACCACCACTACATGCTATCTCTCCCTCACCACCACCACCACCTGCTGCCTCTCCCTCTCCACCACCACCACCTGCTGCCTCTCCCTCACCACCACCACCACCTGCTGCCTCTTCCTCACCACCACCACCGCCTGGTGCCTCTCCCTCACAAGTGTAAACAGGCACCAGTAGATCCATTGTTTACCATGATGAGATGTATCAAGTGAAACATG
Source organism: Homarus americanus (assembly GCF_018991925.1). Taxonomy (NCBI): domain Eukaryota; kingdom Metazoa; phylum Arthropoda; class Malacostraca; order Decapoda; family Nephropidae; genus Homarus; species Homarus americanus. The sequence goes on from NW_024736650.1 coordinate 3,778,359, forward strand.
TATATGGAGCAAGTAACAAGTTCACTAGATTACAAGATGTTGTAACCGCTAGACTAAGGTTAGGATATAAGTACGTCTGGTTGTATGTTCCTCAAGCAGATGTAAACAAGAGTAAATGTAAAGTGTGTGGCCAGACATATGGCCACACACTTGAACACTACGTCCTCGACTGTGTGAAGATAGAACCTTTTAGGGACAGGTCCAAGCACACTGTGTGTGAAATGGCACAACACTTCATCTCTAATGGCAAGATAGCCGACACTTTAAGATTGTATCCACTTTTTGCACTTAGTAACTATATCAATTCTCATGTACAGAACCAAATACACAATGTGCTTAAAAACTTCTCAAAATGCGAATAACAAAGTGTGAGGCCAGACATACTGCCTCACACTCCTGTACTCACGCAGTTGTGAATAAGTTACCCTTTATGTATAGAACTAAACAAAGAATATATTTGAAATAATGTTGTAACATTCAGTGCCATAATATCCTGACCACGGGGGTTAATTATTATGACCCTTTGTGAACTCTACTCTGTAATCCTTTTGCGCTTCCGCTCACAGGATGAGTGTGGGGTGCACAATAAAGTAGCCGCTGTAAGTGGCAAAATTAAATTAATTAATCCCTCACTATCACCACCACCACCTGCTGCCTCTACTTCACTATCACCACCACCACCTGCTGCCTCTCACTCACTATCACCACCACCACCTGCTGCCTCTCCTTCACCACCACCACCCACCACCTGCCTCTCCCTCCTCACCACCACCACTATCACCACCACCACCTGCTGCGTCTCACTCACCATCACCACCACCACCTGATGCCCTCCTCACCATCACAACCACCACCTGCTCTCTTTCACTATCACCACTACCACCTGCTGCCTCACCTTCACTATCACCACCACCACCACCTGCCTCTCATTCACATCATCACCACCACCTGCTGCCCTCCTTCACTATCACCACCACACCACCTGCTGCCTCTCCTTCCACTCATCACCACCACCACCTGCTGCTCCACCACCATCACCACCACCACCTGATGCCCTCTCCTCACTATCACAACCACCACCTGCTGCCTCCTCCTTCACTATCACCACCACCACCTGCTGCCTCTCCTCACTATCACCACCACCACCTGCCTCTCCTTCACCTATCACCACCACCACCTGCTGCCTCTCCTCACTATCACCACCACCTGCTGCCTCCTTCACCATCACCACCACCACCTGCTGCCTTCCCCACCCTCACCACAACACATGCTGCCTCTCCTCACCTATCTCCACCACCTGCTGCCTCTCCTCACCATCACCACCACATGCTGCCCTTCCCTCACTATCACCACCGCATGCTGCCCTTCCCTCACTATCACCACCGCTGCTGCCCTCCCCACTATCACCACAACACACTGCCTCCCTCACATCACCACCACCTGCTGCCTCCCTCACATCTCCACCACCTGCTGCCTCTATCACCACCACATGCCCCTTCCCTCACTATCACCACCACATGCTGCCCTTCCCTCACTATCACCACCGCATGCTGCCTCTCCCTCACTATCACCACAACACACTGCCTCTCCCTCACTATCACCACCACATGCTGCTACCTTCCCTCAACCACCACAACCACCTGCTGCCTCTCCCTCACCACCACCTGCTGCCTCTCTCTCGCCACCACCGCCACCATCACCACCACCAATCTCACCACCATCGTCACCACTACCACCACCATAATCACCACCACTGCTCCACTGAAATTTCTATCAAGAAGACCTGATCTCCACATGAGACAAATTTGACACTGCTTTACTGAGAGTCGTGAAGGAACACGTGGTGACCCAGAGATGATATAACACTAACGATGATCTTCAAGACATCTCCAAGGAAGCATTATACACACACACACACACACACACACACACAACACGCCTTTATTCTCCCCAAACTAACGTATGCGTCACCAGCCTGGTCGTCTTCTCTCAACTCTACCCAACAACGTCGGCTAGAGAAGGTACAGAAAAGGGCCTGTAGAATCATGCTCGGCGCAGACTACTCCGGCTACACCAACGCTCTCTCCACCCTGGAAATGCCATCCCTCAGTGACTTCCATCACCAAGCACTAGCAAGGTTTGGCAGTGGGCTACTGCACCATCCTCGTCATTGCCACCTCCTGCCACCGGCAGTTCCCCGCCCACCTCGTTCATTCCGCCACTACAACAAAATTCAGCCCATAAGAGCCCGCACCATCTATTGTTAAAATAATAAACAATCCTGATTTATGTACTGTACAGCCCTGTAAATGTATTCAATGCATATTATATCATTATGTCTAAATCAAATGTAAGTTTGTATATTTTCAGCCATCGGCTGCAACTCTATTAATAAAACGTTTATTATTATTTATTATTATTATTATACACACACACACACACACACACACACACACACACACTAAATTATCAATAACTTGTAATCAACCAGTGTATTCACTTCCAGTCAATCTTACTTTTTGCACTGTCACTATGTTGAAATGCTCTGTAGTTTGAGCTTCTCCCCACCTAGTTATTATATATCATATTTGTATCACTTATGTTACTTGTATATTATTTGTAAATCAAGAGACCCATTCCCCAATTCTGTAACTGTATATTTTCAGCCTTCCAGCTGCCATGCTCTTTCAATAAACTGTTAATTATTATTATTATTATTATTATTATTATTATTATTATTACACACACACACACACACACACACACACACACACACACACACACTGGCACAAAATAATTTCCTGTCGTGAGAATATCGATGCATAAACAGACCCATTGGATGCTTGAGTTATGTAACATTATTAAAAGTACATGTAGTATAATGTATGTATGTAATGTCTTGTAATGGAAGTATATACAACAGACTCGCTACTGTACTGGTAAAGAATCCTCAGTTCTATAAGAGTGATAAGACATTGTGGACACCTTGTAAGACTTTAGGACACCTACCAAATCTCACATCCACCAAGGCATCCCGTTTCTCCCGATCGCTTTCTCTCTTATAATTCCATCGACTTTCTTCCAAGTCTTCATACTAAATAACAAATGTTCTACCCTGATTCATGTTTCTATCCAATAATAGAATTCTAAATATGTCTTCCATCTCTTCCTGGGAATATTTGACACGTTCCTATACTCGTACATAGGGAACAGTCGCCTCATGCTCTGGGCTTGACACACTCCCTCGCTATAGTCTGGGGATGTGTTGCTTAGTAGCCTCACACTCTTGAATTTTAGTTAACAAAAAGAAGAAAGAGAAAAGAAGATTGATGTTTAAATGTTTATGGGTTTAGCCACAATGATAAGAATAGATATTGAAATTATAAGGAAGAAAAATAACATGGTTGTATTTCTTATGTGAACAAATGGTAGAGGGCAAAGCAGAAGTGTGCTGGGGACAGGTGAGAGGCGCAAAGTCACGAGATTATGAGAGGATATAAGGGAACAGAGGGAATCATTCCTAGAAGATTATGAATCATACAAATAGTGAGGGATGAGAGAGAGTTTATTGTGGGTGCTTACATGTCAGGGAGTGAGAAAAGTGGGGAGTAAAGATACTTTTTTGCTTTGAAGGCTTAACTAACTTGCATAGAAAGCTTCAACAGAAAAAGGTGATAACGGAGAGAATTGAAGATGAGAATGGTAGATGGGAAAACGAAGGGGATTGCAGGTAAAAAGATAAAGCGTCAATAAATGAAAGGAAATGGTTAGAACCTGATGGAATTTTATCAGCAACTTCAGAATATAAATGATGAAAGAGAGGAAGAGTTAGTGTCTCATGTATGGAGGAATAAAACGTGTGTATAGGTAAATGAATAATGAAAAAATCGATAAAGAGGTGAAATAGATTATAACTAAGTTTATTATTATGGTGTACCGTATAGATGCCTTCACCGTGGATATATTAAGTATACAAAATGAAATAGATAATAGGCTATATATCGTAGAAGGAAGATAACCTCAGGAATGACAGATATCTTATGTAGTTATTCTATATAAAGGGGGAAATTATAAGAGTGTATACAAACTTTATACAGCAATATGTCTGTTAAGTATATCTGGAGAAGGTACATGTGAGATTTATTATGGTGTGTGTGTGTGTGTGTGTGTGTGACGTTAATGGATAGTATTTGTTAAGTATAAGTGAGTGTAAGTAGTGTGGCATCGGCTGGACGCGTCATCAGTTGAGCATCGCCTCACCCAGATAATCCTGTCTGTGGAGAATTGGATCCCCTGCCACCCCGTGTCAAGTGGTGCCCAATAATATAAGCAACACGATTACGGGACACAGCTGAACAATGATTCGTTTTTTTTCAATGACACACACACACACACACACACAAACAAATAATAATAACAATAATAATAATAATAATAATAATAATAATAATAATAATAATAATAATAATAATAATAATAATAATAATAATAATAAAGCAACAATAATAGAGATAATTACTAGTGACACAAATATCACTAATAATAACACTACTAACATTAATACAACGATAATAACGAAACAACAATAAACAAATAAAACACATTATTAACACTAAATCAATAACTCACAAAATACAAAAGTCAATAAATAATAACAACATTACAATAAATAAAAAAAAAATAACAAACATGTACTGTACATAACTAACCACACAGTGAAAACAAATGCGCATCAGCTGACAGACAACTGTGACAAGGTGCGCCTCTTCACAGCAGATAATAAGGCCTTCTGCAAGTGACGCCAATCACCTCAATTCTGTGGATTTGAGGCATTCTTAGTCAAACTAAATTTGTGTGAAGACTCGTTCCAAAGGACAAGTAGACGTTCGGAGTGATTTTTAATTGTGTACATTAATACGTTCTGGTCCTGAATTCCTTCCTAAGTATTAGTCGCTCGTACGTTCCGCTTTATTTTAAACTAATACGATCTCCTTATCTGCCCCCCACTATTCATTCTTTACCAATACGTCCTCAGTACCTTCAAACAACAGGAACGTAACTTACCTACGCATAAGAACTACTTTAACGAGATCGTGGTAGTTGAACACAGAGGAAACACACAAGTGACCATTACGTATAGGATATGTAATGGAGTGAGAAAGAGGACGAGTAGCCCTGAGGTACTGTTTTTTATCTACGGTCATGATGGTACTGGTGGAGAGAGAGAGAGAGAGAGAAAGAGAGAGAGAGAGAGAGAGAGAGAGAGATAATGTAAATAAGGTCTAGCGTAGAGAACTCGATGCCAAACACTACCACAAGTTTTTTAAGATAATGAAAAAAAACCCATCAAAGTTATCTGGCACAATATTCATCAAAGTTGTCTGGCACAGAGTCAAAGTTTGGGTGAGCAGAGGGGAAGTATCTGGTAACGGGACACCCTGGACGAGAAATAATTTTTTTTTTTCATGCTGGCTTTGAAGTTATCACTGTTGGTGTCCCTAAAGGTGTATTCCTGACCCATCGTTTTTGTTTTATATAGATTAACATTTTATATCACATTTGTTAATCTTGTTAATGTTAAATTCGCTTAAAACAAACCACACACACAAAAACCCAAGACGGGGCCAGAAACATAACCTTTTCAGATTTCATTACTATTAGTAGCCAATTCAACGACATTGCCTATTTTGGAGTCATCAGCCACTCACACAAAGTCGAATACTTTTTGCAATTCATAATGTACGTTTTATGATTATTTTAACGTGAAAATATAATTCTAATATCAGCCAGGAATCCTGTATTGAGGGATCACTTTGAAAGGTGCTACAGTGATGATTCGTCTGTAATTCACCAAGCACAGTAAGACGGATCTTCCCTCTTAAGGTGTGGAAAGTACACTGGCAAGTTCCCCTGGAAGTGAGGAAAGTAGTGGAGACAGTAGGCCTATACGTGTACCTCTCCATCTCTCCTGCTTTTTAACTGTTAATGATTAGTGCATTTACTACCATAACATGCTCGCTTGAAGACCCTTGATATTGAAGCGTAGTAATACATCATAACTACAGTATTTCATGGTCATTTTCTCCAGCACTGTGTTAGGACGCCACCTTGAACTCGGAACTTTGCTGAGGATCTACCCGTCGGGGAAAAGACGATATTTGGTGAACAGATATTAGGGTGAACGTGAGGAGGAAGGAGGAAGGAAGGGCAAGTGGGAGTGAGATATGGAGGGAGATGCTCACCTAAACTAGTCTATTTTGGGAGAATATAACACAAGGAGGTTCTCACTGTCTTGGAGATGTTCCTACAATAATAAAGAACGAGTTAAAGTATATAAAGAAGAAACGTGTCAGAAAAAAAAACACAAGAACCGGAAAATTCCGTACCTACCAAATTGCAGGGAGAGTGAGTGACTGTGTTTTGGTGTATTCCGCCGTGTTCATGGTTCGTTGGTGTCGTTGTCAGGCTGTGGTTTGTGTCGTGTCTGTGTTGTCGTCGGGGATACGTTTCATGCATTTCAATGTATAATTTGTTTACATTGTGATTTTGTGGCAAGATAGGTTGAACTGAAGATGAAAGTAATATTTTTCTGGAGAGTTTGATCGTGGTGTAGTTTCGGTTATGTCTTGAGAGTTGCAGGCAAGTGATGAGAAGAACTAGCAGAATCCATCCACGTCACCTTGTGCTCTACAGACACAAGTTAGTAACGCTGTACCCATACCGGAACACTCAGCATGTAAACTTTGTGATAAACCTTTAAAGCATACACTTGAACACTATATTATTGAATGTGACACTGTCAAAGACTTCAGGCCACCTGGCTTATTGTATCATGAACTTTGTAATTACTATATTGAATCGGGGGTGCTTGGGGACATTCTTGCTGTGTATCCCAAATTTGCTAGCCCACACTGATTAGTCTTCAATTAGAATATGACGTCCAATGTATATGAACCACTGTCTTGCATGGCAGCGAACAGTGGCATCACCCACATGACTCTGACCTATATATATACTGCTAATGAATATGATGCATTTCTTTGTGTACGAACCTCTGTCCTGCGTGGCAGTGAACAGTAACCTCCACCCACTGACTCCTGACCTATATATACACTGCTAATAGATATGATGCATTTCTTTGTGTTGAACCACTGTCTTGCATGGCAGCGAACAGTGGCATCACCCACATGACTCTGACCTATATATATACTGCTAATGAATATGATGCATTTCTTTGTGTACGAACCTCTGTCCTGCGTGGCAGTGAACAGTGACATCACCCACATGAATCTGATCTATGTATATATGTGTAGGTATGTGTATGTGCATGCATATGTATGTGTATGTGTGTGTATGTGTATATGTATGTGTATATGTGTATATGTGTATATGTACTGTATATATATATATATATATATATATATATATATATATATATATATATATATATATATATATATACTGTTAATGAATATGATGCATTTCTTTGTGTATGAACCTCTGTCCTGCGTGGCAGTGAGAAGTGATACCACCCTCAGTGTCAAGACCTGACTGAATTACTCAGAATTGGTAAACTGTACTCCAAGCTTTTTCAATAAATTTGTTAAACTAAAAAACTAACTTGAGCTCTAGTGCCAAGTATTACGGGCAAGAGGTGGTTTAATAGAAGTCTATAAGCACCTCAGAGGACATTTCTCAGTCAAGTGTCCATATCTGGAGCTGGCGGATGCCCGCCTCACCAGAGGCCACAGCTTAAGGTTGAAGAAGCCACGAGTCAATAAATTCAGGGCAAACTTTTTCAGAGTGAGAGTTGTAACTCTTGTACCAATCTCCCAGAAAGTGCTGTGACGGTACCGAGTGTGAGCAGACTTGACCAACACTGGCGCAGGTATACATGCTGGAGTCAGTACTTGCCAGCTGTGCGTAATAGAGACGTAACTAACCGCCCAAGAGCCGATCAGAGGCGAAGAGGATAAAGAAAGGTATAAAACACGGAGTCTGCTGTTTTTCCTTTCGACTATTTTCAATCATATCGAAAACGAACTTACATGTATGAAAACAAGAAGAACCAACACATATACACACTTGGGCCCCTACACCCACCATATAACACTCGCAACACCTTCAGTTAATGTAGAGGTTTTGCTTGTCCGTCTATAGGTTCCACAAAGATAAGCAGCTGCCACTTATGAACGAAGGACAGGAACAAACACTGCCTGAGCAAGCGTAGACGAGAAAGAAAACATCGGTAAAGAACGACAGAGAGAGAGAGAGAGAGAGAGATGGAAATAAATAATTAGGTTCGTATGGATTTTGCGAACGCGTGCGTGGCAGATCGCCAAGTGAAGATGCAGTGTTGTGTGACCCGTGAGGAAAAATATCACTTGGAAGAGGAAAGATCCTTTGACTTCATCCCACGTAGAGCTTTTATGAGAGAGAGAGAGAGAGAGAGAGAGAGAGAGAGAGAGATAACAAATCACTCAACAATACAGAGGTGGCAGGTTACTATCAGGGAGAACAGGGGTGTTGGGTCGCCCTTAGCCCCGGGGTTAAGAGGATTTGACACTCTATTTTCTGCCTTATCAGGGAAACAATAACACGCGACAGTCGACCGCTTACCGCGTAATCGAATTCAATCCTCCTCGTATCGCCCCCAGTCCCCTCTAAATGTTATTCAATCCGCTCTAACGTGATTATTTCCTTCCTGTAATGAGAGACGAGAGGCTGTTGATTAGCTGCCCTGATTTATTGCGTGTTATATCATTTGTTTTGTCTGGTGATACGGGAATCATACTGTACACACACATACACACACACACACACACACAAAACCTATTAGTTTTTCATAGCAGTATCATGATTAAAGATTTCATATTCTCACTGTGTTTATGAACTTCCCATACATTTTATAAAATATTTATACGGGATTATGAATATTAAACTAAAAAATAAAAATAATTTCTCCGATAAAGATGGCAGCTCAAAGTACAAAGTACAAAATACAAAAGTATAAACTCCACAACATAAACAAATGTTGCCACCCAAAGTATAAAGTACAAAAGTATAAACTCCACAACATAAACAAATGTTGCCACCCAAAGTACAAAATACAAAAGTATAAACTCCACAACATAAACAAATGTTGCCACCCAAAGTATAAAGTACAAAAGTATAAACTCCACACTCGACATGAAAGAGAAACCAAAACAAAAGCACTGTGGTAGCCCCCAAGGCAGCCCCACGCACCACACTTGTAACTATTTCCCGACGTTTGTGTCCGGCCCCGACGGTCGACCACCCCGCTCACACCCACTGAATTATGACCCTTATCATCCTGCAGCCAAGACCTAATGTTATGTGATCCTTAATAAATATGATAATAATGTGATAATAAACAAGTTATCCTCCACTGATTCCTCACAAGAGAGACGTAACGCTCAAGGGATCATTAGAGGGAGTGAGGGACTTATGGTGCAGGGTAATAGAGGCGGTAATGTTGTGTTTTTGTCCCCGTTGGCGCCGCCTCTGACAAAATGGCCGCGGTAGCGTCCCCATCTCGGCTATCAAGACAACATTAAAATTCATTGGCGTTAATCGTGGAGGACAATCGGGTGTGCGGTGGAGACTGGCAGCAGGGGGAAGACTACACGATGGCAGACAGGAACCATGGGACGGCAGACGGGTAGGACAAGAGAATGGCAGACGAGGAGTAGTACAGAACGGCAGACAGACCATCGGGTGACAAGGAGAGAATACAAGATGGCAGACGGGGAGGTCAGGATGCGGGGAGAGTACAGAGGAGAGGGGAGGAGTACAGGATGGCAGACGGGGAAGAGACGGGAGGAGTACAGGATGGGAGACGGGGAGGAGTACAGGATGGCAGAGAGGGAGGAGTACAGGATGGCAGACAGGGAGTACAGGATGGGAGACAGGGAGGTACAGGATGGGAGACAGGGAGGAGTACAGGATGGCAGACAGGGAGGGAGCAGGATGGCAGACGGGAGGAGAGGATGGGAGACGGGAGGAGACAGGTGGGAGACGGGAGGATGGCAGGGGAGGGATGCAGACGGAGGGAGGAGAGGGAGCAGATGAGAGGGACGATGAGACAGGTACAGGATGGGAGACGGGAGGGTACAGGATGGCAGACGAGGAGGAGTACAGGATGGGAGACAGGGAGGAGTACAGGATGGCAGACAGGGAGGAGTACAGGATGGGAGACGGAGAACAGGATGGAGACGGGGAGACAGGATGGCAGACAGGAGGAGTACAGGATGGGAGACGGGGAGGAGTACAGGATGGCAGACAGGGAGGAGTACAGGATGGGAGACGGGAGTACAGGATGGGAGACGGGAGGAGTACAGGATGGCAGACGGGAGGAGAACTGGATGGCAGACAGACAGAGCGGAAGGAGAGATAATCAGGGAGACACTGAGGGGGGAAGAGACGGAAGAAGAGGAGGACAAACGATTAGGAAGACAATCTAATCTAACCAACCTAACCTAACTAACCTAACCTAACCTAACCTAACCTAACCCTTGGCCCTCTTTCTAGATAGTAGGTAAGGAAAAGGAGGAAGAAGGATGGAGCGATAAAAAGAAACGAGGAAAGAAAAGAGTAGGAAGAGAGGAGTAACCGAGGAAGGAAATGTGGTAGGTGGTGGTGGTGGTGGTGGTGGTGGTAGGTGGTGGTGGTGGTAGAGACGATGAAAGAACTCCTCACAACTTGGTCTATAGTCTTCTGTCATCCATGAATACCCTGCAGTGACAGACGGGATACTGCTGGAGGTGTTGGCTATTGACAGTGTGGTAAGTGAGCAGTTGGGAATAGTGTACATTAGATTCTGCATTAACCTAAACAACTAGATATTGGTGTGTGTGTGTGTGTGTGTGTGTGTGTGTGTGTGTGTGTGTGTGTGTGTGTGTGTGTGTGTGTCTTGTGTGCAGGACTCTCATCGGCAGGGTGAAGAATCAATTAATTTCTTGAGGGTAAACATAACATTCCCTTTTAACTAACTCATCACAACTTCGTCCATATTGTAATTCTTGGTGACCTCAGGCAGCCCATAGTTTAGAGGGATATAGATGAACCCCTCTCGGATAAACGATTCAAAACTTTACTTGATTATAAACTTCCTCACACCCGTATCTCCACTAGATCCCGCAGGTGTGATTGACCTGTCTGAGACTTCGATGCCTCATAAACCTCTCCGGTACGTCGGTTCATGAGATAATAAGATCGTAAACACAGAATTTGACATACAATAGAACGGGTGGAGGATTATCATCACATCTTACTGGTGATGGGGGAAGTCTTATTTATACTTTGAGGGACGAAGTTAGTAAACAGTCGTTAAATCTTCATCAAACACGACCCTGGACCCCAAACTCACATCGACAGTGAGAAAAACATCAAAATCACCCTTGGTCTGGTCATCAATAAAAAAAAAAAAAAACATTCATACACTCGTTATAAGCTCCTTCACATACAGCTTTGAGCCCAAACCCACAATAATAATCAACAAACAACAAGAAAATCCTAAGTTTAGAATGTGATAGTTAGAAGCTCTGGTGATCAATATATATGGTTCAAGAGTGCCAAGGTTACACTAAACAGCCATCACTGGAAGCTGACACAACTTTACATAACAGGAACAAATTGGAGTAATCAGCTGAAATATCGAACTCAATCATGGTTTCAGTGAGCTTAATACAATACGTTTTTAACCAGAGATGAGACAGAGTAACAGGTTTTAGTCTTCATAGCGGGAAAAAAGGGTAGGAAGTAAGAAGCAGGAGGAAGGATATTAGGAGGATAAGCATGAGAAGGAAAGGAGGAAAGAAGGAAAAAATATGTGAGAAGGAAGATAAGGAGATATAGAAAGAACAAAAGAAAGTATGGTAGAATCTTTATAGAGAGAGAGAGAGGAAGTAAGGAAGAGAGAATGAGGAGTAAGAGGAGGAAGGGGAGAAGCCGCAAGGAAGGAAGTAAAGAGGAGAGGAAAAGGAGGACCAGTAGGAGAAAGGAAGAGGAGCAGGAAGAAAGGAAGGAAGTAAGAGAAAGAAGAAGGAAGAACAGGAGGAAGGGAACGAAGGAAGTAAATAAGAAGAATGGTAAATAATAGGGGCGGGGGGGGTTGAGACGTAAAGGAGACGATTAGGTAATAAAAACGACACAGGTGGATAATGGAGATGAAATTAGAGAAAAATTGAATCGTAACTCAATCAGGTATACCGTTGAGGAGGTGAGGGAGGGGGTGGGGAGGTAAAGGGAGGGTGAGGGAGGGTGGGGGAGGTAAAGGGGAGGGTGGGGAGGCAGTGAAAGGGAGTAAGAAGGGAGGAGGTGAGGGGAGGTGGGGGAGGTAAGGAGAGGTGAGGGAGGCAGTGAAAGGAAGGAGGAGGAGGTGAGGAGGGGTGGGGGAGGGGAATGAGAGGGTGAGGGGGAGCGTAGGTAAATAAGAGGGTGATAATAATGAATAAAAACTAATGAATGGCAGCCAATTAATGAACAGGAATCTATCTTCCTTGTACCGGCGATACACCAAAACAAAAAGTACACGGTACGTAGCTAAACCTAACCACACACACACACACACACACACACACACACACACACACACACACACACACAGGCTACACATGCAGCAACCACAATGTATTGGCAGCTCTCCAGACGTGGATGTTGCAGGGCTACCACACACACACACACACACACACACAGGTTGAAAAAACACGGGTGAGACTTGACCCACGGCAACGTCAATTTCGCTTCACTAACTTTGAAGAATGATTTAACGTGTTATAGGATGCGGGGGGGGGTAGGGGGAGTGTGTGTGTGTGTGTGTGTGTGTGTGTGTGTGTGTGTGTGTGTGTGTGTGTATCCTCACGATAACTTATACAAATTCTCCCAAATGTGATATAAAAATTAACACATCACACTACGACTCTAAACACATACACAAGTTACACATAGACCACACATAGACCACACATAGACCACACATCGCTTCAAGGAACAAGTAACTTCAGGAACTTCACGTCGAGGAGCAACTTACCCTACACACACCTCGTATTTCCCCACTGACCCCTGGATAGTAACGAGAAGGGGAGGTCAGGTCTTTCTTATACTATGTGGGTTCAGGTTTGTTTTTACTCTCAAGTGACCGTAGTTTGAACGTTTGCCTGGTTAGGTTAGGTTAGGTTATCAGAACAAGAGGGTGAATCAGAGTTAGGATTTCAAAGGTCTTCTTCTTCTTCTTCTTCTTCTTCTTCTTCTTCTTCTTCTTCTTCTTCCTTATTTTCTTCTTCTTCCTTATTTTCTTCTTCTTCTTCTTCTTCTTCTTTATAACATCACCCTCCTGTTCTGATTCACACACACACAAACAACACCTAACACAGACACAAATAACCTCTACATACATACATACATACATACATACATACATACATACATACATACATACATACATACATACATACATACACTGGTGAACAGTGCTTAAGACAGTGAAAAACAACTCAACAGTTAACAGTCGTACCTAAGTTAACCTTCACACAGTGAGGTCCCAGGTGCCCAGTGATAACGGCCCGTGAGACCCAACAACAACCAGCGATGTGTTAATCCGCCTATGATAGGAAGGCCTGGGACCAAACCTCACTCATATAACACCATCTGTGAGGGAATTACTACACCAGGTCAGGTCCCCCATAACACCATCTGTGAGGGAGTTACTAAACCACGTGGGCCCCTCATAACACCATCTGTGAGGGAATTACACACCACGTGGTCCCTCATAACACCATCTGTGAGAATTACTACACCACGTGGTCCCTCATAACACCATCTGTGAGGAATTACTACACCACGTCAGGTCCCTCATAACACCATCTGTGAGGGAACTACTACACCACGTGAGTCCCTCATAACACCATCTGGGAGGTACTACACCACGTCAGGTCCCTCACACCATCTGTGGGGAACTACTACACCTGTGTCCTCCTCATACGCCATCTGTGAGGGAATTACTACACTACGTGTTTGCTGTTCAACACCTACATTAATCTGTATGTTCACTGTATGTTCCTTTACCTTTCTCTAATGAAGGCTTTTGTTAAACCACCAATGTATGTAATAAGTCATTTATGTCCAATGTATATTTTCAGCCTTCGGGTTGCAGAACTTTTTCAATAAACCGTTAATTATTATTATTATTATTATTATTATTACATACATACACACACTAAGAAGCAGCGATATACAATAGAAGATGGTGGGTTATGATGATGGAGAGAGAGATTAATCAACATAACAAAGAGGGTGAATGACCAGACCTACACATCACTGTTCCCTGCCTCTACCACCATCATTATTCACCGTCATTATCATCATCATCATCATCTCCGTCATCATCATTAGTGGCGTGGTGTAGTAATTCCCTCGCACATGGTGTTATGAGGGACCTCACGTGGTGTAGTAATTCCCTCACAGATGGTGTTAGGAGGAACTCACGTGGTGTAGTAGTTCTCTCAGATGGTGTTCTGAGGGACCTGGCGTGGTGTAGTAATTCCCTCGCACATGGTGTTATGAGGGACCTCACGTGGTGTAGTAATTCCCTCACAGATGGTGTTATGAGGGACCTCACGTGGTGTAGTAATTACCTCACAGATGGTGTTATGAGGGACCTCACGTGGTGTGAATTACCTCACAGATAAGAACATAAGAACATAAGAATGGAGGAAACTGCAGCGGGCCTATTGGCCCATACTGGGCAGTCCCGTTTACACCCAACCCCTATTGCTCATATAAGTGTTATGAGAGGCCTCACGTGGTGTAGTAACTCCCTCACAGATGGTGTTATGAGGGGCATCACGTGGTGTAGTAATTCCCTCACAGATGGTGTTATGAGGGGCCTGACGTGGTGTAGTAATTCCCTCACAGATGGTGTTATGAGGGACCTCACGTGGTGTATTAATTCACACATGGTGTGATGAGGACTTGACGTGGTGTAGTAATTCCCTCACATATGGTGTTATGAGGGACATGTGGTGTAGTAATTCCCTCACAGGTGGTGTTATGAGGGCCTGACGTGGTGTAGTAATTCCTCACAGATGGTGTTATGAGGACCTCACGTGGTGTATAATTCCCTCACAGATGGTGTGATGAGGACTTGACGTGGTGTAGTAATTCCCTCACAGATGGTGTTACATAGTGAGGTTTGGTCTTAGGCCTTCCTATCGTAGACGGATTAACACATCGCTGGTTGTTGTTGGGTCTCACGGGCCGTTATCACTGGGTACCTGGGACCTCACTGTGTGAGTTAACTTAGGTACGACTGTTACTGTTGAGTTGTTCTCACTGACTTAAGCACTGTTCACCACTGTTCACCTCTGTTTAACACTGGTTCCGTTCCTTTCCTAAATGAAATTGTAACTTGTTGATATTCCAGTGGGGAGAAGGGTTCAGGGAGGTTGGTATGGGCCAATAGACCCGCTGCAGTTTCCTCCAGGGAAGCAAGTAGCGATCATACTTGCCTTCGTGGACAGATTTGACATGTGACCTTCAGCTGTGATGTAAGGAGTCGAGTGGTGCTACATATTCATGAGCAGTTTCATTAATATGTGTGTTTATCGATGTGTGAGTTACGACCCAGACTAGGAAAAGAAGCTTGCACACACACACACACACACACACACACACACACACACACACACACACACACACACACACACACACACACACACACACACACACACACACACACACACACAAGACCGTAATATTCACGAATAATAAATAGTTCCTCCTTTCAGCATTTCAAGTAGCATTTAGTTCCCCCACTTCGTTATTCTACCTTAACACAACAACTTATATCACCTGAAAATCTCTATCTATGTATAGGTGAGAGTAAGAGGGGTGCAGTGTAGTGTGTGACATCCCTCTCTCATGCAATCCCCTCTCATCCTCCCCACACTGCTCGCCCCTGCAGGTTCCTCCCGGTCATAAATCCTATAACTGGTTCACGGTCCTAACTGTTATAACTCGTCCGCCTTAACTAGCGTGACCCTGAGTTGTTAATTCCCCCCTCCAACTTCTCTCTCCCTCTCAACTCCTGTTCCAACACACCACAACACAGCACAACACACCAGCACCACAACACAGCCTCCCCCTCACTATCTTTCACACCACCTCAGTTTATGATTTCTTCAATCTTGTGTTTTTTGTGTGTGTGTGGGAGTTGGCCTATCCCTCAGACCCTCTCTCCCGCTTCCCCATCTCTCCTCAGCCTAGGGAGCGTGTGTGCACCAAGGCATGACGAGGGAAGCGGCGGTATCCCACAGCAAATTGATGCATGATGGTCATTTGTATTCAGGCTTTATCGCTCAAAATCTTCCCATTCAATTCTAGCCGCGCCTCCTCTGTCCTCTTTTGTTTTCCCAGCGTCGAGCAACACGTCACTGGGTCGTGGTCGTCACACTTCACGTTGACTCGAGATAGCTATACACTAGATCTTCTTCCTCGTTTTTCCCTACCAGTAGACTATGTGACGTAGGTGTTGTGACGCTACGTTGCGGGGGGATAAATGTGTATATGAAGGGCCGCAGAAGACATTATGGCGGGCAGGTAGAGTGAGGATGTTTGATGGTGGTGAGGGCAGCAGGCATGAAAAACGTGTATGCGTGGCTGCGTCTCTCCCCCGCTTATATGTGATATACTCTCTACCATTATCTGATCAACACTCCCCGGCCCCTCGCTCCCTCACCACTCGTCGCCGCCTCTACACCCGACAAAACACACACACACACACACACACACACACACACACCTCATGAGACACACTTGAGACACTGACGTCTTTCATCAGGAAATATACAAAATTGACGCCATCTATTCTAATAATCTTTCTCATGTGGAGTTACCGGAACAATAAATGACAACGACCAATGACTTAGTGAGGTAGAGGTGGTGGCTGTCTCAGGTGTTTCCGGGACACTCCACCAGGTAACAACAAATGTATACGAATCTTTATATTAGATTTGTGAACCGAATAGTGTCGTCGACCCCGGAAGGCCCTGTAGGAGGGGGGGATGAGTGAGGGTGAGGGGGGTGAGGGGTGAGGGCTCTTATATCAGGAGGTAAATATTATTATTCTAAAATAAAAATTACTGGTTTACGACAGATGGGAATTTTAACAATTTTAATATTGTTGGCAGCCGATATGAGGGGTGGGGTGTCAGGGGAGACTGTCACCATTACCACTTTCACTATGAGGGGCGGCAGGGTGTCAGGGTGTCAGGAGGCAGGACTGTCACCATTACCACTATGAGGGGCGGCAGGGTGTCGGGGTGTCAGGAGGCGGACTGTCACTACCACTTCACCTCATGAGGGGCGGCAGGGTGTCAGTGTCAGGAGGCGGACCCCTACCACTTTCAGCAGGTAGGGGTGTCAGGAGGCGGACTGTCACCATTACCACTATGGTCGGCAGGGTGTCGGGTGTCAGGAGGCAGGACTGTCACCATTACCCTTTCACTATGAGGGCGGCAGGTGTCAGGGTGTAGGCGGACTGTCACCATTCACTATGAGGGGCGGCAGGGTGGCAGGGTGGCAGGGAAGCACAGACAGATGAAGGAGTTCCCGCAGTCTCCAGCTCATTCTCCCAGCTTAGTCTTACACCCACACCTTGGACCTGAGGTTAGGTTAGGTTAGGTTAGTTTATGTTAGGTTAGGTTAGGTTAGTTTATGTTAAGATAGGTTAAGATAGGATTGATTGTAATTCTAACCTCAAGACAATTCACCATAAGGTCATCAGCTGCTCCTACACCTTCACCCGTACTGATAATGTCCGCCGTAGCCTCCACAACCACGTCGTTATAGCGTGGTTGTAGAGGCCAGGTACTGTTGATTCTCTGGACTGGTCATAAACTCTGGTACTAACAAGTGTGTGTGAGGCGGTGGTGTTGGTGCTAGGTGGTGCTGGTGCAGGGGTGTGGTGCAGGGGTGGTGTTGGTGCTAGGGGGGCTGCAGGTGTGCTGGTGCTAGGAGGTGGTGCTGTGCTTGGTGGTTGTCAGGGTGGTGCTGGTGCTAGGAGTGGTGCTGGTGCTAGGGGGTGGTGCTGGTGCTGGGGTGGTGCGGTGCTGGGGGTGGTGCTGGTGCTAGGGGGTAGTGCTGGTGCTAGGAGGTGGTGCTGGTGCTAGGGGTGGTGCTGGTGCTAGGAGGTGGTGCTGGTGCTAGGAGGTGGTGCTGGTGCTAGGAGGTGGTGCTGGTGCTAGGGGGTGTGCTGGTGCTAGGAGGTGGTGCTGGTGCTGGGGGGTGGTGCTGGTGCTAGGGGTGGTGCTGGTGCTAGGGGTGGTGCTGGTGCTAGGGGGGTGCTGGTGCAGGGGGGTGCTGGTGAGGTGGTGCTGGTGCTGGGGTGGTGCTGGTGCTAGGGGTGGTGCTGATGCTGGGAGGTGGTGCTGGTGCTGGGGTGGTGCTGGTGCTGGAGGTGGTGCTGGTGCTAGGAGGTGGTGCTGGTGCTAGGAGGTGGTGCTGGTGCTGGGGTGGTGCTGGTGCTGGGTGGTGCTGGTGCTAGGAGGTGGTGCTGGTGCTGGGGGTGGTGCTGGTGCTGGTGCTGGGGTGGTGCTGGTGCTAGGGGTGGTGCTGGTGCTGGTGCTGGGGTGGTGCTGATGCTATAGGGTGGTGCTGAGTGCTAGGAGGTGGTGCTGGGGTGTGCTGATGTTATAGGGGTGGTGTTGGCTGGAGGTGGTGCTGGTGCTAGAGAGTGGTGCTGGTGCTAGAGTGGTGCTGGTGCTGGTGCTAGGTGGTGCTCATGCTATAGGGGTGGTGCTGGTGCTAGGAGGTGGTGCTGGTGCTAAGGGGTGGTGCTGGTGCTACAGGGTGTTGGTGCTACGGTGGTGCTGGTGCTATAGGGGTGGTGCTGGTGCTAGGGGTGGTGCTGATGCTATAAGGGGTGGTGCTGGTGCTAGGAGGTGGTGCTGATGCTATGGGGTGGTGCTGGTGCTACGGGTGGTGTTGTGCTACAGGGTGGTGCTGGTGCTATAGGGGGTGGTGCTGGTGCTAGGGGTGGTGCTGATGCTATAGGGGTGGTGCTGGTGCTAGGGTGGTGCTGGTGCTAGGGGTGGTGCTGATGCTATAAGAGGTGGTGCTGGTGCTGGGGGTGGTGCTGGTGCTGGGGGTGGTGCTGGTGCTAGGGTGGTGCGTTGCTAGGGTGGGTGCTGATGCTATAGAGGTGCTGGTGCTAGGGGTGGTGCTGGTGCTGGGGTGGTGCTGGTGCTAGGGGGTGCTGGTGCTCAGGGGTTGGTGCTGGTGCTAGGAGTTGTTGTTGAGGTGCTGGTGGTACTGGAGGTGGTGCTGTGGTGCTGTTGCTAGTACTAGGGTGTGCTGGTGCTAAGTGGTGCTGGTGCTGGGGTGGTGCTGGTGCTGGAGGTGGTGCTGGTGCTAGTGGGTGTGTGCTGGTCTAGGGGTGGTGCTGTGCTAGAGGTGTGCTGTTGCTATGGGGGTGGTGCTGGTGCTGGGGTGGTGCTGGTGCTGAAGGTGGTGCTGGTGCTAGGGGTGGTGGGTGCTACAGGGTGGTCACTGGTGGGCAGTCATAGTGCAGTAAACCAACACAATCCAGACACTGACTTTCTCAAATGAACCTCAGTACTAATAGACCCCAACTGATCCATAGGCAAACTCTATTGCTAATCCTGATGGGGCCCCCAGCCCTAGTGGGACCTAATGCTAATGGGCTAATTCCTGGCCCTCAATCCTCGTAGACCTCAGGTAAGCTGGGATACAGGACTCAGGGCCATACAGCCCTGACAAGTTTGGCAGACTTATTGACTGTACTCTGGTTATATAACAAAAGCTGTGTAAGCTGTGGTTGTATAAGGTAAGCTCAGTGTGGTGTCGAACTCAAGCTTCCTCTACACACACGTTTATTTGATTACGTTAGTTGTTCATATGATATTAAGTCTCCTTCTACTTGTTCTAAAGAAGAAAAAGGAGAGAGAGAGTGTGGTGCGACCCGAGGCAGATCGGGATCAAGGGACTTTACCCACAAGTTCTGATGAACGTTGTATTATTTTGGTAGCGCGGCAACATTTTTTATCCCGGTGCATGAAGCGTGTGACTCATGACCAACTAAGCCTCACTCCCTACTCTGTCACCCCTCCAAACTTACCCTCCCAATCCTCAAAAAATATTCTAATAATCTTTCCCCATAACAAGGATAGTACGATTGGATTTTGTTTCATGGTAGTAATTTTTAATGTCTCGAATTAAGGTTTTATTCAGTGGATCCCAGCTAGGTCTTCTCGCAAACAATGTTCCCTTATCCCACTGAAAAAATATGTCAACACTATTCCCTTATCCACTGAAAATTATGTCAACCAACCCTTATCCCACTGAAAATTATGTAACACTATACCCATCACTGAAAATTATGTTAACACTATTCCTATCCACTGAATATATGTCAACACTATACCTTATCCCACTGAAAATTATGTCAACACTATACCCTTATCCCACTGAAATTATGTTAACACTATTCCCTTATCACTGAATATTATGTCAACACTATTCCCTAGCACTGAAATTGTCACTGATAAAATTAGTACAATATTCCAGTCAAGAGGATACCTAAGGCTTTTATGCTACTACTACTACTACTACTACTACACACACACAGTACCACCAGTCTGCGGTGTTTTGGTCCCAGATTTCATTAGTTCCTGCTATTACAAAATATATTAGTTCTATATCATAAAGATAAACAGATAGCCAACATGAGTCAGTGTGGCCAACATGATAATCAGTGTGGCCAACATGACAATCAGTGTGGCCAACAAGATACTCTGTGTGGCCAACATAACAACAAGTAGTTAATATGACAGTCAGTGTACCCAACATGACAATCATCAGACCAATAAGACAGTCGGTGTATTACATAAGACAGTCGGTGTGGCCAATAAGACAGTCGGTGTGGCCAATAAGACAGTCGGTGTAGCCAATAAGACAGTCGGTGTGGCCAATAAGACAGTCGGTGTGGCCAATAAGACAGTCGGTGTGGCCAATACGACAGATAGTTATTCTCAATATTTCTACGTTATATTTATCCCTTAAGAGGCGATAAAAAAAGCCATCAACTAACTCTCACTAATAGACAGATATGGCGGACAAAATGGCGTCAATATATCATCGAGACTATATCACATCCAGCAGGTGATGGACGACGGCTGAGCAGTGGCCGCCATCTTGACGTCCCCTCGCCACCACCACCACCACCTCTCTCTCTCTCTCTCTCTCTCTCTCATGTCAGAAAAGAGACAAAGAGACAAAGAAGATGTCCTGAAGTCTTGAAACTGTTATTTTTTGCATGATTATCTTAAGAATAGACACCCCAGCTTATTCCATCTGAAGATTAAACACCTAAGCTTATTTCACCTTCAGATTAGACACCCAGCTTATTCCACCTGAAGATTAAACACCCCAGCTTATCTCCATCTGAAGATAGACACCCCAGCTTAATTCAACTGGAAGATTAGACACCCAAGCTAATTCACCTGAAGATTAAACACCCAAGCTTATTTCCACCTGAAGATTAGACACCCCAGCATATTCACCTGAAGATTAGACACCCTAAGCTTATTTCACCTGAAGATAAACACCCCAGCTTATTCCATCTAAGAACATCTAGCACCACACACCACACCCAACCAACACTCAGCTTATCATCTGAATTAGACACCCTGCCAATCTGCTAACCTAATCTAACTTAACTCCACCATTAATGGTGGTCAATAATTCAGGTGAAATAAGCTAGGTGTCTAATCTTCAGGTGAAATAAGCTGAGTGTATAAACTTCAGGTGAAATAAGCTGGGGTGTCTAATTCATGAAATAAGCTGAGGGTTAATCTTCAGATGGAATAAGCTAGGTGTCTAATCTTCATAGACAAACCGAGGTAGGATAAACTTCGTGAAATAAGCTGAGGTGTCAACTCAGGTGAAATAGTCAAGCCTCCAGATTTAAAAAACCCCCCAGCTCTAGCATCAGCCCCCAGCCGTCAGCCCCCAACCCCCCAGCCGTCAGCCCCCCAGCCCCCAGCCGTCAGCCCCCAGCCCCAGCCGTCAGCCCCCAGCCCCACCGTCAGCCCCAGCCCCCAGCCGTCAGCCCCCAGCCCCCAGCCGTCAGCCCCCACCCTCAGCCCCAGCCCCCAGCCCCCGCGCCCCACCCCCAGCCGTCAGCCCCAGCCCCAGCCGTCAGCCCCCAGCCCCCAGCCGTCAGCCCTCAGCCCTACATCGCAGCCCAGCCTCTATCGCCAGTCCCCAGCCTTTCGCCCCCTAGCTCCTGACCTCCCCTAGCCCAGGTACACTAAGTTAAGCCCCCATTTTTTTCAAGGCAGGGGATGGGAGGCAGGATGGGTAAGGATGGAGGCAGGATGGGTAAGTGGTGATGGGAGGCAGTGATGGGTGGGTGATGGGAGGCAGTGATGTGTAAGTGGTGATGGGAGGCAGTGATGGGTAAGGTGATGGGAGGCAGGATGGGTAAGTGGTGATGGGAGGCAGGATGGGTAAGTGGTGATGGGAGGCAGTGATGGGAGGCAGTGATGGGTAAGTGATGGGAGGCAGTGATGGGTAAGTGGTGATGGGAGGCAGTGATGGAGGCAGGATGGGTAAGGATGGGAGGCAGTGATAAGGTGGTGATGGAGGCAGGATGGGAGGCAGTGATGGCAAGGATGGGAGGCAGTGATGGGTAGTGGTGATGGGAGGCAGTGATGGGAGGCAGTGATGGGTAAGTGATGGAGGCAGTGATGATGGGTAAGTGGTGATGGGAGGCAGGATGGGAGGCAGTGATGGGTAAGTGGTGATGGAGGCAGGATGGGAGGCAGTGATGGCAGATGGGAGGCAGTGATGGGTAAGTGGTGATGGGCAGTGATGGGGAGGCAGATGGGTGGAGATGGAAGATGGGAGGCAGTGATGGGTAAGGTGATGGGGAGGCAGGATGGGTAAGTGGTGATGGGAGGCAGTGATGGGTAAGTGGTGATGGGAGGCAGGATGGGTAAGGAGGTGATGGGAGGCAGTGATGGGGAAGGGTGATGGAGGCAGTGATGGGAAGTGGTGATGGGAGGCAGGATGGGTGGCAGATGGAGGCAGTGATGGGAGGCAAGGATGAAGTGGTGATGGGAGGCAGTGATGGGTAAGTGATGATGGGAGGCAGTGATGGGTAAGTGGTGATGGGGAGGCAGGATGGGAAGGATGGAGGCAGTGATGGGGAAGTGGTGATGGGAGGCAGTGAGGGAGGTGATGGAGACAGTGATGGGTAAGTGGTGATGGGAGGCAGGATGGGAGTGTGATGGGAGGCAGTATGGGTAAGTGGTGATGGAGGCAGTGATGGGTAAGTGGTGATGGGAGGCAGTGATGGGTAAGTGGTGATGGGAGGCAGATGGGGTAAGTGGGATGTGGAGGAGAGATGGGGAAGTGGTGATGGAGACAGAAGGATGAGTAAGTGATGGGAGGCAGTGATGGGGAAGTGATGGGGAGGCAGTGATGGGGAAGTGGTGATTGGGAGGCAGTGATGGGCAAGTGGTGATGGGAGGCAGTGATGGGTAAGTGGTGATGGGAGGCAGTGATGGGTAAGGGTGATGGGAGGCAATGAGGGTAAGTGGTGATGGGAGCAGTGATGGGGAAGTGGTGAGTGGGAGACAGTGATGAGTAAGTGGTGATGGAGGCAGATGTGGGCAGTGATGGGAGGCAGGATGGGGAAGTGGAGGGAGGCAGATGGGAGCATGGAGGCAGAGAAGTGGTGATGGGAGGCATGATGGGTAAGTGGTGATGGGAGGTGATGGGTAAGGGTGATGGGAGCAGGATGGGTAAGGTGATGGGAGGCAGGATGGTGGGATGGGAGGCAGGATGGGCGTGATGGAGGCAGTGATGGGTAAGTGGTGATGGGAGGCAGTGATAGGAGGCAGTGATGGAGGCAGTGATGGGTAAGTGGTGATGGAGGCAGTGATGGGTAAGTGGTGATGGAGGCAGTGATGTAAGTGGTGATGGAGGCAGTGATGGTAAGGGTGATGGGAGGCAGTGATGGAAGTGGTGATGGGAGGTGATGGGCAAGTGATGGGAGGCAATGATGGGTAAGGGTGATGGGAGGTGATGGGAAGTGGTGATGGAGGCAGGATGGGTAAGGGTGATGGGAGGCAGGATGGGTGGGTGGTGATGGGAGGCAGTGATGGGTAAGTGGTGATGGGAGCAGTGATGAGAGGGTGATGGAGGCAGGATGGAAGTGGTGATGGAGGCATGCAAGGGTGATCGGAGGCAGAGAGTGATGGGTTAGGGGAGAGAGGGGAGGAAGGAGAGGGAGGAAGGGAGAGAGGAGGAAGGGAGAGGGAGGAAGGGAGAGAGGGAGGAAGGGAGAGAGAGGAGAGAGAGGAAGGAGAGAGGAGGAGAGAAATAATAGGTAGGAGAGAAAAAAGAAGGAAGAACGAGTTTTGGAGGAAAGGGTTTATGTACAGAAGGGAGAGGAGGGAGGGAGGAAATGAGAGGAAGAGAGGGAGGATAAAGAAAGAAGAGAGGGAAGAGTGAGGGAGGATAAAGAAAGAAGAGGAAGAGTGAAGGGTATGGAAAGAAAAAAAGGGAGATAAATTAAGGGGAGACAGACTGTGTAATGAGAGAGAGAGAGAGAGAGAGAGAGAGAGAGAGAGAGAGAGAGAGAGAGAGAGAGAGAGAGAGAGAGAGAGAGAGAGAGAGAGAGAGAGAGAGAGAGGAGAGGAGGAGAGAGAGTGAAGAGCATCAACACTCGGGATCCTAAACACGAGTACGTCTTCTCAAAAGAAGTTGCCTTGTTCCATAAATCACTTTCCTTCTTTCCTCCTCACCCCTCCCTCCTCCCCTCCCTGACCCTCGACACCCACACCCGGATACAGGAGGGGAGGGGACGCAGCCTGAGGGAGGGGATGAAAGGGAGGGCTAGTGATTGTCGAGGGGGAAGTCCGCATCACTTCCTGACAAACAAATATTAGAGGAAACAGTTAGCGACGCCTCATTTCTACACAAGTGATGACTAATCTGAAGTGACGCTGCGCTAGGCAGGGAGGGGTGAGGGAGAGGAGGGGTGGAGGTGAGGGAGGGTGAGGGAGGGTGAGGGAGGGTGAGGGAGAGGGAAAGAGATACGCAAATGAGAACTGGAATAGGTGCGGAGGGAAGAAGGAAAAGAACTTGGTACGCAAGAAGGAAGGAAGCAGAGTGAGAGAGTAAAGGGAGAGAAGGAGAAGGAGGGAAGGTAAGAGAAGATATGAAGGAAGAATAGGTGAGGGTAGGAGAATAAGGGCAGGGAGACAGAGAAGAATGATGAGGGAAGGGAGGGTATGGAGAAGTAGGGAGGATAAGGAGAGAGAAGGAAGATGAGAGGAAGAGGGGAAGAAGAGAGAGATGGAAGGAGGGACACGGGTGAGGGAAGGAGGGAGGACACGGGTGAGGGGAAGGAGGGAGGGAGGGACACGGGGGAGGGAAGGAGGGAGGGACACGGGTGGAGGGGAAGGAGGGAGGGACACGGGTGGAGGGGAAGGAGGGAGGGACTCATGTGGAAGGAGGGAGGAGGACACGGGTGAGGGGGAAGGACATGGGTGTGGAAGGAAGGACACTAATAAGGGGGAAGGGAGACACGCGTAATGGGAGGAAGGGGAAACGCAGAGAGAGAGAGAGAGAGAGAGAGAGAGAGAGAGAGAGAGAGAGAGAGAGAGAGAGAGAGAGAGAGAGAGAGAGAGAGAGAGAAGACACTTATACACATACTCTAAAACACAACAACAGACAGACAGACAGACAGACAGACAGACATAAATCATGCTATATCTCTCTACTGTTATATGAGGAGGCGAAGAATAAACAAAAAACTAATAATTAAACAAACATTGTCATTTGTGCCTCATTTGTTACTCGGAGTTGACGTATTGTGATGATATTTTTTTTTCAATTACATTCTCTCACTATTTCATGATCATTTTACTCAATATAATGTCTCAGGTGTCAGAATATCAACACAGGGTTCAGACAGTTAAAGCTTCTGGTGGCTCTGACACTATAACTGCCCGTCTACAGTACATCAAGAGGACATCAACTACCACTACCAATGGGTTTCGGTCATTATATAAGAAAACCTATTTGAAAATGTAAGTAGATTTATATGTCAACAACAACAGCAACAACAACAACAACAACAACAACAACAACAAACAACAACAACAACAACAACAACAACAACAACAAATAAACAACAACAAATTAAATAACAACAACAACAACAAATAAATAACAACAACAACAACAACAAATAACAAATAACAACAAATAAACAACAACAACAACAACAACAACAACAACAACAACAAACAAAAACAACAACAACAACAACAACAACAACAACAACAACAAAATAACAACAACAACAACAACAACAACAACAACAAACAACAACAACAACAAACAAACAACAAATAAATAAATAAACAACAAATAACAACAACAACAACAACAACAACAACAACAAATAAACAACAACAACAACAACAACAACAACAAATAACAACAACAAATAAATAAACAACAAACAACAACAACAACAACAAATAACAACAACAACAAAAAATAAAAAACAACAAATAAATAAACAACAACAACAACAACAACAAATAAACAACAAATAAACCAACAACAAATAACAAACAACAACAACAACAACAACAACAAACAACAACAACAACAACAAACAACAACAAACAACAAATAACAACAACAACAAATAATAATAATAATAATAATAATAATAATAATATAATAATAATAATAATAATAATAATAATAATAATAATAATAATAACAAAAATAATAATAATAATAATAATAATAATAATAATAATAATAATAATAATAATAATAATAATAATAATAATAATACTTTTTTTAAATAGTGGCCTCCAGCCTTCCCCAATAGCCACACCTTCGCCGCCATTTTATTACCTTAATATTAAATATCCTATTACATAAATAGCTATCCTATCTGTGTTGAATTAGTTGAGTCGCAGATCTATGCGGCATTCAGTGACTGTAGCCTCATAGTCAATATCTGCAGCAGTTGTTGCATTGGGGCAGAAGCTCTCATTCCCATGAGGCAGAGCAAAGCCAATTCAAGGAGAGAGAGAAAGACAGTCGACATCTCATCCAGGCTGTAACATAACTTCTGGGCTGTTGCTTCTGTTCGGAGATCACCTCCCATGAGTCTGGCATATAGAAACATCTTGCACTTGGTCCCATCCCACCAGAGGTTGGAACATTAGAGGAGTGAAGCTGCCTTGATCAACGTTTTGAATTCTCTCCCCATATGCCCTTCTCTTGTCGTTCTCGCCTCCTATGTGCAGCATCGAGAGCCAGGTTACGGTGACATGCGGCCAGGGATAAAAAACTCTGATGTCGAAGAAAAGCTCGCTGTCCCCACGTCCAGAATCCTCGAGCACTGACGTCAACACGGGCTTCGTTAGATGTGTTTGAAGTCCTATGTTGGAAGAACTCACCATCCATTGAAGGAGGCCGGTTCTACCATGACATCCCGGCAGATTTCTTCAACATATTTGCTGTGAGGTCCCTACTTCGTCATGCCTCATGCATATGAAGCCCCTTTCTGCACAAACCATGGCGTGATCGACGTCATAGGAAGAGCCACACACACTGGGAGGTCAAACCTTCTACTGGCCGACTGTATCTTAGAGCAATGGCATCTGTAAATTTCTTGTTTATTGAGACCGGAAACCATTTGCCCTTATCGGTAATGTAGTTAACCAGTTCGAGGCGCCCACCTCCCACTATAGCTACTTTTTTTTTCAAATTTTCTGTACCCGCAGCAACAGTTACTGCAGCTTATCATTTTGGTAGTGCTGTCGATCTGTCGTAATGGACCTACGAATCTTGTTACTTCACTGGTATCCACCTCCCTGTTGTGTTTCTGGGCTATTATATGGTCCGTGAGGGCTGCCGTGAGCTTAAGTGAATTTTGATGTTCGGTGGCTGCAATCTCCTCTGGATTGGTTGGTCCCATCCCCTCCCAGTCTTGATGAAAGTGCAAGAAGTGCTCTTTCTGCTGGGGTTAAGTCAGGTGTTTCACTAATTTGGGAATGAAATTGACACTGATAGCTTCTTCCAGAAGGTGGAGGAGGGGTTGGATATCAGGATAGTACGCATCAGGTAGTTCAACGATGTTTGACTCATGGGTGAATGCAGCAAAGCCCCATGTGGCTCTGTGTTAGCAACTCATTCACTACTACTACTACTACTACTACTACTACTACTACTACTAATAATAATAATAATAATAATAATAATAATAATAATAATAATAATAATAATAATAATAATAATAATAATAAAAAAAAAAAAAATAATAATAATAATAATAATAATAATAATAATATAAAACAATACTCCCCACACATTCATAAATCATTCTAAAATTTTGGACATGAAATCTTGATAAATTTATAGATCAAAATACGTCATTAAAGCCTTTAGTCTCTCTCAGGGGAAGACCACGCATGAGTACTTGGGAACTCAGAGGACGGAGGAAGTGGCCCTCAACCCCCCGACCTCCTGTCTCACACCTCTCCCTTCTCCACCTGATAGAGGAGAGGAGGAGAGAGACAGAGAGAGAAAGAGAGTGAGGGAAGGGAGAGAGAGTGAAGGGAAGGGGAAGAATTGAGGGTAGGAACAGAGAGTGAGGGGAGGAACAGAGAGTGAGGGTAACACAGAGAGTGAGGGGAGAACAGAGAGTGAGGGGTAACACAGAGAGTGAGGGTGGGAGCAGAGAGTGAGGGGAGGAACAGAGAGGAGGAGGAACAGAGAGTGAGGGTAACAGACAGAGTGAGAGAGGAACAGAGAGTGAGGGGTAACACAGAGAGTGAGGGGAGGAACAGAGAGTGAGGGGTAACACAGGAGGAGGGGTAGGAACAGAGAGTG